>NC_134409.1:134441362-134543374 GCF_038048845.1 Mixophyes fleayi
GTGTACATGAGCGCTCTACGGCAATACACATTCTGTGTGTGCGAGGGAGCTGTCTGGCTCTCACCAATCAGGAAAGAGATTACCTCCAGCCTCCCAGGGGCTTGACCAATCAGTGGAGAGCATGCAAATGTATCAAGAAATGTTTTCAAGGATTATTGTAGTTCAATGAACTCAAAAACTAGCAAATCCACATAGCTGGTTTTATATTAGTCATAAAACCGCCAGATACACTGGTAACACATCAGACAAAAGATATACATGGGGCTATAGCCTTAAATAATACATCTATCTCTAGTAGGCTTCATATACAGAGACAGCAGGACTGATATATGCTGGGACTTGCAGTTTCACAAGAACTGAAGAACCACAATAGTTAGTGGCTCCTGGTAACCAAGCAGGCTCCCTGTTCTGCAAATTCCTACATTCCTGTTGGACACTAAATGGCTGCAAGGTACAAACAAGACCTTACGACCTTTCAGATGCCAAAACATTGATAATACTGAAACACTTTGTTGCAGGTAGAACAAGTCAGCCTAGACATAGTGCTTTCTGTGTATACAACCCTATCATTGCTGACTGATCTATATTGCTCTTGTTTGTTACTTGCAAGTGAAAACTTGAACGTTATGTATTGCCTTAGACCAGGAGATTCGCCGCTCTCCTGTACAGCAGACACACCTCACAGATAAGCAGCGACCACCCTGTTTTACAGTAGATATACTGAGAGCTGGCATCTGATGCTGTTTCTGGCACCGTGCTGTGTACTGAATCCTCCACACTTGCTGACATCAGTGACTAAAAATACCGTTTTAACGTATTAATGTCAAAAGTCAGACACAGGGCAGCAGAAAGCGCTGTACAAATGCACAACTATCACCAAAATAATTGCATTTATGATGGAAACTGAATGTTATCCATAGTTCTTGGGAGGAGGACATTGCTGCAAACAGTGTAAGTAACAGCTCTTTACTTAAGAGCTTGCAATCTATCAACACAAGACTTCTTGTCTATACTGGTATAAGACATTTCCTTGTCCCTGTTATTCATTCACGTGCTGCAGAAATACTACCACAGACCTTACACAATCACAGATAGAAGTCATAGGGGCAGATCACTCACCTGGAGAGAGGGCTCTGCAGAAAAATCAACTGAATAGAATCTCTCAGCAAAGGTGTTTTGGTTTCTTGTCCTAAGGCGGGGGGTGGGAATGTTGAGGAGGAGTCAGTGAGCCTGGATGTGATAGAGGGAATGGATTTACTGTTGGTTTACAGTACACATTACAGTAACAATGCAGATCACCTACACTGTATACAGTGGGGAAATCAGAATCTTTGTTTTGCTTCCTAAACCTGCCACACTTGTAGTACACAAACCTGTATTGCATACCTGCTAAATCCAGCCCTATGTGTTTCAATAAAAAGCAATTTTCAATTAAAAAGGAAAAAAAAAGCAAACTTGTGTTTTTAAGTTTGAAAAGTAAAAGTGACCTGCAGGTTGGAAAGTTATTTGCTTAAACACCATATGTCGCCTACAGGTACTGCAGCAATAAAATATACATGCTTCATATATAGCATGGGAGGAGCACCGGGAGGTTGCCCTGCTCTCTCGGGAGGTCTCCCAGAAATGCAGGAGTCTCCCGGACATTCCGGGAGAGTAGGCAACTATGCGTTAAAGAAAAGCAGCTAATGGATCTATAGAGACTGAAGTGTCTTTTACATTTCTGTCTCCATTACTGAAGTCATGTTGTCTTACCTGTCAGTCTTTGATTAAATCTTGGTCTCCATGAAAATGGCCACCTCCATAGGCATCAATACATGGACATAGGACACAATTTCTGAACTGTGTCATCATGCCACAGATGGTGAAGCCAACCACGTCTTGTACTGGCTCAGAATCAGGGAGAATGCCAGACTCTTCAGGGAGTGAGGGAGATCACCCCTATTTCAGGGAGTCTCCCTGACATTCAGGGAGAGTTGGCAAGTATGGGGTTATAGTTGACTAATAAGTGTCCTATTTGAGAGCTCTATTCTTAGGATCTTTTACAAAAGAGGAAGAACACACAGAGACACAGGACAAAGGCATTTTTTTTTTTATTTGCAACGTCATTTACCTACTTTTGAGCAGTTGCATAATTTTTCGATATACAGCAGATATTGTAATGAACTTTAAGTGGTGCATAGTGAGTATTTTTGGATCTCTTCCTGTTCTCGGTGGTGTTTGTTTTTTGGTTGTGTAAAAAGGAGATACAGTATATTTGCACCACCTCAAATTTGGTAGCGATCGGGCCTTGGCCACTACTTCCGACGAGGAGCAATTTGAACCACCTAGGAGCGTTTCATAGCAAAAGCGCATTAATATGTGCACATAAAGTAACTTCGATACTAGTGATAATACTGCATTTGGGTGTAAAACATGTGCTGAGTCCCTGCATTTTCCAGTTTGTAACTGACCCCTATTTTTGTACTACAGTAATCTAACGGTACCTTATTTTCCAAATTTTCATGCATGGTATTGCAAAAATACATATTCCCTCAAAAGCCTCCATAACGCGCTGCAGTACCACTATATATCCCCTTAATAATTACATGGCTTCATAATGATCATAACACCGCCCAGCCCGTGATACCAGCAGAATGTCAGCCTGCTCGACTGTAGGAAAGGTTTATACTGCATGGAGTTTACTTTCGGTTATTTCTGTAGACAGATAATCATGACTATGCAAGTTTGTATTGTTGTCCAGTAAAAATTAACAAGCCATTCAAGTAGAAATTCTACTGTGATAATAACTGCACCTTTATTGTGCATTCTAGTAATAAAATAGTAACTTTGTACAGAGTCGTAACTATGTCAAAGAGATAAAAACCTTTGCCCGAGGTAAAAAGATCTTGACATGTAAATAAATATATATATATATATATATATATATATATATATATGATAAGCAATTGTGATGTTGGTTTCCCTATGAGTACCTAAGGTATCTCCCTGCGCTGTTGTTCTACCTTAGTCATTTTCGATGCCCTGGAGGTTCAACATACATCATACAGCGACAAGGGAGGCACCCAGAAGGCATTTCTCATGAAGTCCCCACTCTTCACGCCAAGTTCTTTATATTGTTCTGCTTAACAATAATAAGTGTTGACTTTGGGTCCATAATCAGGTGCGTTACTAAAGTTATTTGCTTTCAGGAATGCTGCGTGCCATCCAAAGGCGCCAACAGACACACAAACCACCAACGGGCGGAAAGACACAAAAAAGGAAGACGACATCCAGACTGAGCCTCTGAATTTTATCGCATTTGTAAATGATCTTTTAGGGCTGACAGGTATAGATGTAATGTGGTAACATAAATAGACAGAAATAGATGTTATTACAACATCCAGTTTTGTAGCACAATATATTGTGGGTGTAAAATGTATTTTACGACAGACACCAGGGGCTAGATTTACTAAACTGCGGGTTTGAAAAAGTGGAGACGTTGCCTATAGCAACCAATCAGATTCTAGTTATCATTTATTTAGTACATTCTACAAAATGACAGCTAGAATCTGATTGGTTGCTATAGGCAACATCTCCACTTTTTCAAACACGCAGTTTAGTAAATATACCCCTGGATGTTTTGTAACACAAAGGGGTTTTTCATAGCGCATCCATTGCTACAGATCTATCTAGTAGATCTGATTCACAATTCTATGACATAATATATTGGCTATGTGATAAGTCACAGATTTGCTGTGACAATATGCAACACCAAATAAATATATAGTACCTATATTCTAAATATACAGAACTTATTGACCGAGGATACAGTACTTAGATCACAAAGTTGTCAAAGGTATAACACAATATTGCTTATATTTCTTGAGTCTCACCTAGAATATGGACTAATTCCAGCTAACGGCTACAAGGGGTAGAAATGCAACTTTTTGCATGCAGGGAAATTACTGGCTGCCTTTCCATGCAGCAAACAAACACCGGACAGCTTTATTTTTACCCTGCGATTTAGAGTTGAGACAGGAGAGACTCCCTCCCAACTCTAAATCTCCCATTTCAAATTGTATTTAACATTTTACATTTACACAGCTGTATAGTTTTGCCAAAGTGCGACTTTGCACCTTCTAGCGGGATCCACTTATAAGGAGGCCCATTATTGGGATACGATTCCCTGAAATAATTGTGTTTGCAGAAAATAAGAAGCTACGAATGCTTTGCATATCTCGTCAGCTGTTATTACAATGCTCGTGGGCTTAAACCAGTGACATTCTCATTGTACACTAGGTCAGAGTAACTGGAGAACAAGGAATACACTCAGAGATCACTGTGGTCTCTAAAAATGTATCAGTGGACGAGTTATAGCACCATGCACAAAGTACACACAGGCGGGGGTATGTTACTGTCTGTAGAATGCATGGCGTGATTTTGGGGGGATGGTACACAGTATTGTGGAAGTATGAGATGGTTATGACCGCTAGTTTTGTGGGTAACGCTTTAACAAAGCCAAAAGAAGACTCATGGGCCCTCATGCAAAATCTGTCCTGTGGCCCCTGGGTTTGTAGAAGTACTACTAGAATCTTCTGAATTTTATTATCTATTCATATAGCGCCAACACATTATGTATGTCTTCTCTGGACTGCAGGAGGGAAATAGGGATCACAGCTGGCTCCCCCTGGTGTCAGGGGCTTGGTATGGCAGGTAGGCTCATGTTAATTTATCAGAGAGTAATTGGCGTCTGGCATGAATTATAGTCAAATCATTCTAAGAGGGACCTTGACAATCAGTTATCTCACAGTGTATTCCCCATTGATTCTCCAGTAACAATGACCTGAGTTATATAAATGTTACAGATGAACAAACATCCCATCTAGTTTTGCAAATCAACCGAAACCGCTGGATCAACGGTTCCCAGTTAGTCAATCATTTGCTCAAGTATGGCCACAAATTTTTAACTTTGCATGTTATACTTGTCACATGTTGCGCAGATATACCCGGTGCCCTTTAAAAAATAGAATTTTAGTTTGGGGCTCAATTAGGTACATTTTTTAAGGGAAAAAAATGCAGGTAGCCTACTGACCCAGCCCAAAGTAGCCCACTATGGGACCGGCCCACCTACCCACAGCCCAGTCTGCCCCTGGCATGTCTATAAATGTCTAGAAGGTACACCATACCTCCTGATTTGAGGACAGCTTAGCACTTCAAAGAGATGTGGCCACGCCCCCTGTCCCAATGTTGGATACCCAACTGTTGGGAGGTTTGGTACACGCAGCTACCTGGTACCCAGAACCTTATCTTATTACTAGATGTGGGAGCTGGAGGGTAAGAGAACAGCGCCCCCTAGTGTTAAAATAATCACAAAAACTCCTACTTTATATTCCAGACCAATAACTATTACACAAAAGCACCACTTACTTTTCTCGAATAAGAAGAAGCCACTAAAATTAGGGATATCTCTATGCAGGTTTAAAATCATCATTAGGCCAAATACTAAGAACTTTTTAGAATACGGGCGACAAAAATCTAAATCCAGTTACAACGTCTTTTGGAGCGAATCTCACAGATGAAACGTTGAATTTACTTCCTACAAAACTTTAATATGTAAACTAGGGCTCAGATTCGGTTTGGGCAAATATTTTGTGAAATTATTTAGCAGTGAGCAGAATCATAGCTTATTGGGTGCATCCCTATAAGATACATATCTCCGGGGTAGTTGTACTGACTGCAAGCACCTCCGTATAAGATACCTGATTACATTGTCTGCAAAGGAAAAAAAAACATTCAGAACACAATTTAGGGGGTACGGTGAATATGTAGCAGATTCAAAGCTATCCCAAGTGACACCCGGACACAGGAATGATCATTAATTCACAGCTGCAGGCCCGGCGCTCCCATTAGGCAAGGTTAGGCACTTGCCTAGGGCGCCGGGCTCTGGAGGGCGCCTGGAGAGCGCCACAGAATGGTAAATGACTTTAAAACTGTGCGGCGACCGCTGACCATACCTGTCACGGCCGCCGCACAGCATTCAGATGCACGGGGAGGGGGGAAGAGGCTATTGCTCACCACCGCCGCCTCTCTGCTCTGTCTCCTCCCCTCCACTTACTAGTGTCAGTGAGTGGAGGGGAGGAGATGGTGCAGAGAGGCGGCGGTGGTGAGACAAGGTAAGGAAAGACGGGGTGAGGGGGGGAGGAGGGAGGAGGGCGGCGATTTTTGCGAGGGGGGGCACCGATTTTGTAAAAATGCCTAGGGCGCCATAGACCCTAGCACCGGCCCTGCACAGCTGGGATAATAACCTGCAATAATCCTGGATGAGATCCAGCCCTGTCCCTGGCAGTTACTTATTCACAGGTAGTTTTACAAGGACAAGGTCAGCCCTGGGCTTATCTACAGCAAACACTGGCTGCTATTGCACTGCAGAGTGCAAGGACCTACACAACGCAATAATGCAGGCAGTAATATATATGTGTATATATGTTCAATTGCCATTGGGGAGAATGAGAATGAGTGCTGAAGGCACACTGTTTTTGTATACACTGGCACCAGATGCCTTAAAGGGCAGTAAATTGTAAAATGAAAGTGGAGTTTTTAAAATGCATATTATATGCGTTTTTAATGAATGTAAAACATAAGTAAACAGGTCTGGCATTAGAAATCAATATTTATAGTTTTATTTCACCCAATTGTGTATTATTTGTGTTTTTCTGAATACTGCTTTTTCCATTTTGTGCATTTAAAGCATGGGAACGTATATGGGAGCCTACCTAGGGCTCTAACATGTTAAAAAAAGACAGGTAAAAGCTAATATCAAATGGCATTGGCAGCTCAGCTGCTCTCAGTGGTACAACGTTCCCAGTGGAGAGAGGGGCACATGTAAGGTGGAGAGAGGAAGGGAGAGATACGTACCCGGGGAAGATTTAGTATGCAGGTTGACCATATTCCAATAGGAATTGCTAATGTTTCAGGCCTTGAGGGAAGGAAGCCCCCGTTTCAGCAGGAGCAGTACTGAATGACATGCCTTGTATCAGAACTGCCCAAATTGCGCCATCGGATCGTGGTGGGAGGAGCTTGATTATGCAAATCTCATCATCACAATAGACAAAATGCATCTTTTACAATTAACTAATTCAGCCCACATAACTGTAATAGGAAAATTAGTGGAAAAAGCAGAATCAGACTGATATACTTTCGACAAACAGAGGCTGATTTACATCCGGTTTATGCCTTTGTTTTGGTTTGTAAGTTACAGTTAACTTGACTGTTTTCTTCCTTCTTTTTACAGGCTGGAAAGTGAACTTTGGGCCTTTACAATCATTCTTCTGTCCTATCTAAACATTGTACTAGGCGTCTCACAAATACACATAGATTTCTGTCCATGGATTGTCCTTGTGTCAGGGTTACAGGTGAGCGGAGAGCCTTGAGCTTTATCTATAAGGGAAAACAACATGTTTTGAAAATCATAACACCAGTCGCAACTGGTACATGATATAATGGGGGGGACTGAACAAATACAAACACAAATTTACTCATTTACAGCTCTCTAGATGTGCACCAGGAGTCACAGGGGCGGTTCTCCAGCCTACAGAGGCTGTTCTTGATTAAATTGATCACCCAAGTAATTATTCTGGACTACTGTATGAGGACTAAATAAGATCTTGTAAAATAAACCAATCAGGAGGAAGAAGATGGAAAGTTATGTGTGTATATATATATATTCATGGACTCCATAAATTGACTTCAACTTTCTACAACCGCTACCTTGATAAAGATTCCAGTTAGGAAGTGAAACGCGTTGGTGGAGCGGGGGATTTCTGTATGTCACCTCGTACCAAGTCGCCTGCAGCGGTAGAAGGTGGACTAACCCGGGTATCTATACCCCTTCGAGATATGAGCTGTGACAGAGACTGTCTGGTATGAGTGTATAGGACAATGTCCTCTGTTATATCCTTTTGTTTTTATGCACCAGTGTTTTTACATCTCTTTTATATTATTTAATAAATCGGAATTACACTAGAGATGTTTTATCTTTCCTTATCTGCATGCTGAGAGCGGCGGAGTATTTGGAAAACAAGAATTCCCAAGAGATCATTAAGCCTCATTGTTGATGTGCCGCGTATCTTCAGGGTTCTGTAAGCAGATTTCCTTGGGGATTTACTCGCTGTGCATCGTACACTCAAGAAGAGGTTTTCTATGTTTTCATGCACCCTGGAAGGAGGGTCTATCTCTCTTTGGGAGTTATATTCTTTGTATGTGTTTATGTCATGTCATTACATGTCTAGACTTTATTACGCTATGTTTGTGTATATTTAAGTTCACTCTATAGTGTCATATGACACTTTGACTACATTCAGTCTTGCTAGGAATTTGGTGGTCTTCCTGAGTGTCACCTAGGCTGCAAATTCTTAATATTAGCGCCAATCTTTGTCACTAACTTTTCTTCTATCTGGTGCCCAACTCCTGCCTAAAATATAATGCAATTATATCACAGGAAGTGAACAGTAACAATGTAACAGCTGCACAGTCCCAGGATCTGTTACTGATTTATTGAAAGAAATGTAATGTTTTAATCCTTCTGTCCCGGGGATATATTCACTGAACTGGGAACAGCAAACATTAGTCCAGTAATATGGAAATATATGATCTGTTATAAAACCTCAGACATTTAAAACAATCGTACGGTGATAAACATAGGTGAAAGCAAATGTAACTCTTGATATATAAAGTATATAATACATCCCGACATGTATCTATACATAAATTTCATCTTCAGATTCCACGGTTTATAACAAACTATTTGTTAATCATTTCTGTCGCTTGTTCCAGGAGTCTCAGTGATTTGATTGTGACGCCCAAAATAACCTCAGGAACGCTGAACGAAAATGGCGATAGGCTTGTTCGTACCCCTGATACACCCAGCCCATCCCAAAAATGTCATCGCTCTTGGGAGGTGCTGAAAGAATGGACCTCAACACCATATTCCTGGTGCTGAACACCCACTAAAATATTGATAATTCTGTAGCAAGTTCCTCACCTCATAGACACTGAGCATGTATGAATACTGATACACAGCATAGAAAACTAAAATTCACTGTGCACCCCTACAGTCAATGGTCCTTTGGGCTTAGCCCATATTTCGGCAAACCTCAGCTGCTCCCCTTCCTTTTTGGGCAGAATCTAAAAGATATAAGCAGAACGGGGTGGGCCCAGGACAGTGTATATCTTCCAATTTTGGAGGGGCATCCTGTTTACCGGACCGCAAAAGGGGTGGGGGTCGAGTTCTGCACAAATGTGCCCATTTTTAGGCGGGGTTTGGGGAAAATGGGGGAGGGTTTTTTTTGGGCCACATTCAGGGATTCTAAATGTTGGGAGGTATGGGATAGTGCAGTATCATTTTATTCAAGTTAATAAACCAAGATTAAAAAATGGACATTATGAAC
This sequence comes from Mixophyes fleayi, assembly GCF_038048845.1. Classification (NCBI taxonomy): domain Eukaryota; kingdom Metazoa; phylum Chordata; class Amphibia; order Anura; family Limnodynastidae; genus Mixophyes; species Mixophyes fleayi. Next base: position 134,450,788 of record NC_134409.1, read on the forward strand.
AGTTTTATATCTCTCTCACCAATTGCTGTAAGAAGGAATGACATAGATCAATACCGTCACACTAAGTCCTTATACAGACAGTGTTATTCTAATTGCTGTGTTTTCAATCCTCTCTCTCAATATACAACCAGCCCAGCACCAGCACATCACTTCCAACTCCTCACTACGCGTTTCGACACTTTCTGTGACTTCGTCAGGGCCACTGTTCACTTATACTATCAGCTCCATTAGTATAAGGACCCAATTATTTCTCAAATTAGTATACAACAACTCATTCAAAAAATACTTTATAGGGACAGTATTAAAAAAACGTGTTAGCCAAAATACCTTTTGAACAATAAACGTACAAACAGAATGAATGAAATGGGGATAAAAACTAAAGAAAACGCTAACATCTTCCATTTTTCTGTAGTCCTACTGAGCACATGAAGAGCGCCATTTTCCTGTAGTCTCATATACATATTATACAAAAAAAGAAGTACTTAAGCCATAGCATCAACTCAGAAAGTGAATTGGAATATTTACTGGTGCTTTGTTGTCATGTATGGGAGGAGAAGGTCACAGGGGCGTATTAGGAATGCAGTGGGCCTGTGTGCAAGAGTAATGATTGCCCCCCTTGCAAAAATAATAATAATACTCAATTCTGCTGTCTCCTTTGGCATTCTATGATCTCTAACCTGAAATAGAAATAAAATAAGTGTACAGATAGAAAACTGTGCCCAGAAGAGGGACACATATAAGTACTTTAATGAGTTTGGTATAGAAAGGAACAGATAATATTTTTGACACGTATAATTCCTTATGACCAGTAGGGGGCAGCACAAGCATGTAAAATATAGTACTATACCAATCATCACACTTGGACATCTACCAGGATATCTATCGCGGGCCTGGAAAATATAAACAAGATTTTTTTATGGCTGTAGTTAATTTTGCATATCAAGCGCTTTCTGGATACAGAATGACTGTAGGATAAAATTGGTCAATACTCAGTATCTGAATTATTCATTTACTTAATGTTTTAATAAAAGGAGTCCACCAGGACAAACAATCTACAATTAGGGAGGAATTCCATTGTCCGTGGAGTGCCTCCGGAACGGTCTGCCGCGATGTAACAATGTGGATTTCTCCTTGAAACCCATAGAGGTCCTGTAATCGCTTTGCCAGGCATAAACCACAAAGCATCATAACTATGCTGGCAGATCGCTGACTTGCAAACGGTGCTGGGGTGTCATGTACAAAGCTCATTATCATTAATCAGATGTATTATTGTATGTGTTAAATGCAATTGGTGCAATATTGACAACAGATAGAGGCACGGAGGTCCCAGATTCTCTCTCATCCCGGACAGAGATTGTGCCTGGATGTGCCATACTTCCTTAGGGGTCCTCTAACGGACTGTACGGGCTCCCCCCCCAGTGTTGTATATGTCTGCATTGTATAAATTCTTATTATTATATCAGCATAACTGAAAATAAATTAAAATATATATTTTTTAACTTCCTGAATTATTTCCTAGTTTTTATATTGTATGTTTGTCAGCTAATTGCATAATTTATCCTTTTTTGCTCCAGTTTACTGCTTTTAATTATTCAAAATGACCTCGTTAACAAAGACACATAAACAAACAACAGTGCAAAGAACAATTTTGGAATTTTCCTAGAAGTTATTTGACGTGGTCATCTGTCCGGGTCTGAGCTCGCTCCCTGGACAGTCCCATTCGTCCGGCTGCGGTGGAAAATATTTGTGTCCTCTTGTTTCCTACAAGACATCCATCCTGTGTTGGATGAAGGACAGAAGTCCGCCTGTTGTGTCACACCACTAAGGATTATTCTTGGAGTCCCCGTTCTGGATCAAAGTGTGAGGACACCGGGTCCCAGGACACTTCTAGGAATTAGCCGGCATCTGTGTGCCAAAATACAAGCCTAACTCTGCCTAATGTTTACCTGTCACTGTAACTAGTGCCCAAAGCACTTTAACCCATTCACCACCACAGCGCCCCCTAAAGGCGATGCTTAAAAATGCAGCGATTGTTACTTACAAAACTACTAGTAATGTCATCATCATCATCATCATTTATTTATATAGCGCCACTAATTCCACAGCGTAATATATAAAATTATATTAAAAGATAAGGTTTTGAATCATTAAAAAGACTTTGCAATAAGCAGATCTTATTATTTAGCCTAAACTCATTTGGTTGTAAAAATCTCTCTTATGCATTTCCCTTAGTTTTATTTAATACCCAAGTTTCTATAGATATGTTTTTATGCTGTATTTTATAGAAGACTGGTTACTAGTGCACTATCCATAACACATATAAAGGTACTTGCAAAGTGCTATGGGACTCACCGCAAACATTAGTTCTTATTTCAAGTGAAAATTCTTACTTTGAAATATCATCATTTTTTCAGTCTTTTCCAGCACAAATGATTCACTTCATATATGCAAATAAACTTCAGTTTAAATTAATTGTCATTTACCTGGGGAAGAGATGGCACCAGGATGCACTATGGGAAGAAGGCAAGGCGGCGGAGGCAGTGTGATGCTCTGGGCAATGTTCTGCTGGGAAACCTTGGGTCCTGGCATTCATGTGGATGTTACTTTGACACGTACCACCTACCTAAACATTGTTGCAGACCAAGTACACCCCTTCATGACAACGGTATTCCCTGATTGGCAGTGGCCTCTTCCAGCAGGATAATGCGCCCTGCCACACTGCAAACATTGTTCAGGAATGGTTTGAGGAACATGACAAAGAGTACAAGGTGTTCACCTTGTCTCTCGTTGTACCTGTCCCGTATAATTGGGGCACCCTTAGGGCTAGATTTACTAAGCTGCGGGTTTGAAAAAGTGCGGATGTTGCCTATAGCAACCAATCAAATTCCATCTTTCATTTATTTAGTACCTTCTACAAAATGACAGCTAAAATCTGATTGGTTGCTATAGGCAACATCCCCACTTTTTCAAACCCGCAGCTTAGTAAATTTAGCCCTTAGTCTCTATATTCAACTCAATGAACTGTGCCTGAGACAGCCGTATCTCTGCTGGGGATTGGAGAGCTACTAGCTGAGTAGCAGAAAGGAGTAAGATAACTCTGTCCAGATTTGAACACACAGACAGTAGTAGAGGCTCTGGTTTGATTTTGCAGGTAAACTTCCTTTTAGTATCTTGGATGTTGCACTACTAGTCTCTGATGACATTGAGAAGCTAGGCTCAGTGATGGCACTGAGAAAAGTATGTGCACTGACACAACAAAGGAGCTGGTTTAGTGGACTAGTAGCTTGGTGCTCTACTGACAGCAATGGAAGAGTTCATGGTTTGAGTCCCCAGGCAGGTTTCGTTTTTAGGAATTTGTATGTTGCACCTGCCTTGTTGGTAACATTGAGAAAAATATCCAGAAACACCGATGGCAAAAACTAGCTTAGTTGTCTAGAAGCCCAGGACTCCCCTGGCTATGATGGAGATGTCTAGAAGCCCAGGACTCCCCTGGCTATGATGGAGATGTCTAGAAGCCCAGGACTCCCCTGGCTATGATGGAGATGTCTAGAAGCCCAGGACTCACCTGGCTATGATGGAGATGTCTAGAAGCCCAGGACTCCCCTGGCTATGATGGAGATGTCTAGAAGCCCAGGACTCCCCTGGCTATGATGGAGATGTCTAGAAGCCGGGTACTCTTTTGACTGTGACAGTGGAGCTTGTTACTTGAATCCATAGGTGAGTTCTCTCTGAGTACCATGACTGTTTACCAAGCTGGTTTGTGATGTTGAGAAAAGTACATGAGCTGGTCCAGCAAACCACCCCCAGTGATGGTAGAGTCCCAGATTTGAATCTGCAGACAGGTATCATTTTAGTACTTAGGATATTGCACATGCTTGGTGACATTTAGAAAAGTGTTACCTTCTAAAGATACTGTGCTGGGTCACTGGACCAGTACCCATGTGCTCTACTAGCAGAGATATTGAAATCTTGGTTTATGTTCCCCGAGAAAGCATTCTGTTAGCACCTTGTATGTTGCTCCCGGCTGGATGATGACATTGAGCATAATCTCCCCCTATATCTAGCAAACAAGGTGGCTCTGTAGACTTGTGTCCAGATTCTCAGTTCAGAGCTAGGAGTAGAGTCTCTGGTTTGAACCCCTAGACAGGCATCTTTCAAAAACCTTCCCTGATGCACCAGGATAAATTATGGCAATGAGGAGCAACACTTCCTTTAGCTGGTTCAGAGGACTAGTACCCTGGTTCTCTGCTTGTAAAGATGATTGAGTTCTTAGTTCAAATCCACAAACACCTGTAGTTTTTGTACCTTGGATTTTACAACTGACTTGTTGAAGACATTGAATTAAATCTCCCCACTTGCTTACACCCTATGTGGGCAGTGCTGGAGTCATGAGTTCAATTCCCAAACAGGGACCTTAGAGTGGAGTTTGTATGTTCTCCCTGTGTTTGCCAAAAACATACTGATGGGTTAATTTAGTCCTATCAGAATTGATCTGGTCTGAGTTCCCTCTTTGTACATTGTTTGCTGCACCTGGCTGGTTCATGACATTGACAAGAGTCTGTCTTTAGTCACAAGTAGAGTAATTTAGCAACACAAGGAAGTAACCCAACAACCAGCCCCCAGAGCAGGCTGATGACATAGGAAAGGCCATCAAGTCTGTCTGGGGATTTGAACCAAGACCTCCAGCATCACAGTCAGCAACCCCGGCCACTAGTCCACTGAGCCAGTACATGACATAAGCAGCAGTTACACTTTTATCAATACCATCAAGGGGTCTGGAGCAAAATCAAAGGAGATGTAAATGTTACCTGGTTGGGGATTCAAAACAGGAAACCCATATACACTATAGACAGATCACCTATGTACTGAGCCACTAAGCTAGATCATTCAGTGAGGATATGAAAAGACTTTTCTCTTGGATTTCATCAAGACTGTTGCAACATTAAATGTGCTAAAAAGGATGCCTTTCGGAATTCACAGCAGGACTGACTGTCCATGGGCACCTCACTACTAGTCAGCTGAGCTAACTTATACTGTTCTCAATGTCTTCAATCAGTCTGCTGCAACATTCAATTTACTAAAATGACACCAGACAGGGGATTCAAACAAGAAGCTCACCTGTTATTACAATTAAAGAACCTGGTAACTAGCCTGCTGAGCCATTTCTTTAGTAGATCTGCTGGTGAGATATTTTTCTCAATGTCTTAAATCAGTCTGCTGCAACATTCAATTTACTAAAAAGTAACCAGACAGTGGATTCAAATCAGATACTCCTCTATCACTGCAGGGAAAGAACCTGGCTACTAGCTGGCTGAGCCATTTACTTCTTTACAAAAGGTCAGAGACTTTTCTCACTGTCAGTAACTTTGTATCAGGAATGAGTCATGATTCTGAACTGCAAGTCCCAGCAAACTTAGACCATCAGTGCAGAGAGTCCAGTCACAACTAGAGTCCTCTACTTCTCTGACTGTAAAAGCCTTTGGTATCTGATTATCTTATATTTCCACATAGGTACCTTTAGAGCTTTGAAACAATGGTGTCAAATCATTCTGCTCTGTGGTGGGGTTTGTACATGTCAAGGACTATAGGACGGGGAAGGTGACCAGTGATATGTGGAGTGATAATGATGATTTTGGTGTGGTCACCTCTCCAACAGGTAAATCACGGCTGGGGGCAGTTTGTGGTAGTGGTTAATGAGAGACCTTTGGGGCCTCCTCCCACTTGGGGCAGTTAGTGAGAGAGACAAATATTTATTTTAAGTACAATGAAGTTATAACTAAGTTATATACAAACCTGAAAATACCTGTGTGATGAATTTCAGATGTTACTCTATAAGACACAAAGGTCTGATTCATTAAGGAACTTAAATGCCAATACGTGCCGAATTTTGCGTAAAATCGTTCTGCATATGCCCAGAAACAAACCATACGCCAGAGCGTGCAGCAACGTCCAATTCATCTACAAGTGCAAAGGACCCCACTACAGACTACATTTTCAGGGGCGGATAGGGAGGGGACTGGGCGTATGAACGTAGTCAGTGTACAGTAAGGACGTGCCAAGCTCCAGTGCACGCAGCAGCGTCTGATTCATGCTTTGGACATCTCAAAGGTACGTTTTATTCTGTCGTATCACTTGCACCAGCTACAGGTCAGGCGTAAGTGCTGATTACTAGTGATGACGGCTGTGTATACAGCTAGAACATGTGTTTGTAATCAGGAGAAACGGCAAAAATGCATTTTATGTACAGTAGACATTAACAACATCCTAATAAATCTATTCTACGGAGAGAATTTTTTTTTTTTTTTTTTTTAATGCTTTGTCATTAATAACTATAACAGGTGACATTAATGGAATTATTTTTTTGCTGTGCGTGACTTTATATTCCACATATGTATTGGACGTATCCTGCAGTGTATTGTCTGTTAGAGCAGAGCGGACCTAGACCCGTATTCATCACCAGAGCCTGGCACGTGTCCTGAGCGCAACCCGCGTTCAGTGTTATACGCAAGTTTTTAGGCTTTGCGTAAGTGGCAATGTGGGGACCCCTAAGGTTAAGTGTTTAAACACTTAACCCGACATTGCCGCTTTAAATGTCTATTGACAGACGTCGCGATGACTTCAGCCTGCAGTGCCAAACACTTGTCCAATCGAAATCACTTGCTGTCAGCATGGTGATCCAATCGGAGATCTCCAGCGTCGGGTTGAAGATAAATCTGTTTATTTTCCAATCGGTTTTTCATGAGTTAGGATTTTCTTTGTAGGCCTTCTCCATATTGGAGTAGTGGACATCGGTAAAGTGTACCCAACCCCTGACAAATAGGTCTAACAACACTGAAGTAGCAATCTTTGTGTTTTATGTGTGTCTATGTTATGTTGTTTATGTTGTGTGTGTATATGATATGGGTGTATATTTGTATATATGTATTTGTTTGCTTAGGACCTTGTTGCATTACGTCCTGCAGGGCTCCGTGTTGAGTGACAGCTCATGTGTCTCTTCATCTCTTAGATGCTTTACTTTTCCAAGCCAAAGAAGGCTGGAGAGCGACGCAGTGTCACATACCACTTCCTAGTCACCAATGTTTGTCTTTCCATAGCCAGCCGTGAGGACGGCACGTGAATCAGTCTGGAAGCTGCAGACTCCTTTCTGATATAAGGACCTCACACAAACCACAGAAGGCGCAAGACAAATTATTCTTAAGCCCTGCTAACCCCAAAATAGAAGCTGCCCTATGTAAAATGAGCTGCTAATAACGTTTGTAAAATGTATATATGTAAAACTTCCCATACATTGACAGAAGATGAGATAATGTCATATTGCTGGCCCCGAGCAACTAACTTCTGCAAGACAACAAGCAGGCGCAGAATACAGATGTACCCTGATTAAGTGTGAAAATGGAAACAGTCTTGTTATAATGGCCGGGGCTCAGATAGATTACAAGCAGAACCAAAGCACAATAAATGGAGTTATCTCGTCTAGGGAAACCGTACATCATTTTTTTCTCCCCCCCCCCGCTAGCCTAAAGTGGCGTTAAATTACGGAATGGGAGAGTCAAGTTTAGGATAAAGGAGGTCACCGGGGTGAAAAGCAGGGATGCAGTGATTATTTATTATTGCCAATTAACGGGGAAAAATAATTACTTCAGACTCATAATCGTGTAATTGGAAAGTACCGAGAGTGTTCACCTGGTGAATATAATATCACAATCAGATGATGGCTGGTGGCTTTATGACTTCAGGCAAATGTAATTAAACTGGTTCACATTTAATACCCTTAGTAATTCAGCTTGGACTTGGAAAAAGTGGTTCTCTCCCCTCAAGAAAAAAATAAGAATAGAAAAAATAATATATATATATATTTGTTGTATTTACACATGCTATTATTCTGTTCACAAGAGAGAAGGAGGTAAGAGAAGGAATTAAAATTTAAGTGTAGTGTTCCTTACTAGGATTACTGACAGGAAGTCTGCTGTGCAGAGGAAAAATATCTACCCCCATGATCACAAAGTCATCTGTGGGTGGTTTAAAGGGGTGGGAGATAAAACATCTATAGTATCCTGCAAGACGTAGTGCAGAGTTATGTGCTTTCCAACAGATACAATGTTTCACTAGTGTCAATTATTTTATAACTATGGATGAATGTATTTCCCTAATATATAGGGAATGTAATATCCTAAAACGTTATACCCTCCTGCACTGATTGTCACGTTCCAATTAGTCTTTAAAGGCAGCTGAAGCACATATTTTTAATTTTCATATATGAAGAAGAATAAATTGCTCAGTCTAACCTTTTCTCTGTTCTCTATCACAAACAGTTAGAGCTAATTAGAGCTATTCTTGTAGAAAGTGATGCAGACAAAAGGGTGAAAAGATAAAGCATAGCATGTCAGTTATACTTTCTATGACTTTTCTGGCAGTGTCACTGTGTATGAAGTCAACAGTCTGCAGTTTTCACAGCTTAATGCAAGATACAAAACTCCAGAAATTACTGGAACACAGAATGTACTATAAGCAAAGAACCTGATTGGTTACATTGATAAAATGTGGAAACAGGTGATATTCACTTTTAAAAAAAAATAAAAAAAATCATAATTAAATGATTGTCAAATCATTGTTTTATATTTGTTTCCTGGACAACATTTGAACCTGATCAAAGGGGTTATCCATAGGCTAGCAACATTGTTTCAATAAAGTAAAAATAAACAGTAGCTCTAGTTGCCTCCCAAGTGTTACTGTAGTGAAAAAGAGAGGAAGAGAGGTGTTTGTGAATGTTACTATGTTTCCAAACTCACTGGATGCAGTTAAGCAGATGTGTTAACACAGTATTATTTCCACCGTTTATTTCCACTGTTTATTTCCACCGGTAGAGAGCAAAAATAAAAAAAAGATTGTAATTTGCAAATGCATCTTATTATCAATGATGGAAAACGAATTGTGAAGAGCAAAAGATGGAGATAACCAATAAGAAGAGGACACTGAGGTCCACTTATGAAGGAGCGATGACGCCTCCTGCTCCAAGTTTGCCTTTGTATGAGGAAGTAAATTTATCAAGTATCGCATCTCTTATCTAGAACAAAAGCACTTTAAAAAATGCTTTATTCTAAGAATAAACCATCTTGAAATGACGTAAAGGTTAAAAAATATTGATTTCACTATTAAAATAAATAATATAGGGATTTAACACAGTATTTAATGCATATTTTTTACTAGAGAAGCTAAAAGCCCTTCCCGTCTCATGCACCCCGCCGCCCAACGCAGACCGGCCCGGTGAATCGGTACATTAACTCCAACCGCTTAGCTGCCTCAGTTATATTTTTGGGGATAAATGCAGGTGATAAGTGACTTTAGGAGATAACCAAAAACCTCACTGAAGATTCAGTTTTAGGCAGCGTTTCCTATCTTGTACATTATCACAGAATGTTACTTACCCAGGGGCAAACGCAGGATTTGTAGAGGGGGGTTTCCACACCACGCCACCAGTGGGCGTGACCAGCATGCATGGGGGCGTGGCTATAATATTAGAGAGTGCTTGGCTGCTCTCCCACTCTTCCTATCCCCATAATATACATGGACAATGCTGCGTGCACTACTGTTAGGTGCACACAGCTCTCCCTTTTCAAGCAGAACCGTGTGAAGCGGGGACAGGGTCCAGCCACCTCAATTATACAGTGCCCCAGGCTTGGATGGGGGGTTTCCAGGCACTAGGCAACCCCCCTCGGTTTGCCTATGTTACCTGCGGTATAACGTTTCACCGGAATCATTTCCTGCAAATTTACCGACCCACCGGTAGGGGTAGAGCGCTGTAAGCCAGGTAAGTAATATTGTGGAATAAAGTATAAATTACGGAATTCCACCACATACATGACAATTTGAGGCAGACATTCTATTTTAAGAATCAGGAATTATTCGGGTAAGTTGTAGTACTTAGCATAATGACTTTAATTGGGCAGCATCATTGTTTTGTGTCTTTTCCCTTTAAATCTGATTTAAAAAAAAATGTTCTGCTCTGTAAAAGTAATTTACATGAAGCCAATTCCATTGGGTCTACTTGTATGTATTGATTTGTGTCTTGGGATGCGGGATCAGATAGACGGATCACGTTATTATCTAAATTTAGAACAATGCAGTAGCTCCTGAAAGATCATAATTCATGTGAAAATAATCCGATAGGCATTATAAATGTGTCTTGAGAACTGTACATGTTATATCTTGATTTAAATGTATTATCCTTTTTATTTTTAGCATCTTGTCTCTGGCTGTTTGGCTCCATAACTCTGCAATAACTGCGGCATGCAGCAAATATATAGAGGAAAAACTATGGGCCATTTATGAAGGGGCAAAAAATTCAAACCTGCTGTTCATTTGCCATATTGTGATATTAGGCCTCTAAGTTTGCACAAATGTGCCCGTTTGCAGGGTATTCTAGTGAGAGGTGGGTTGCAGCTCAGTACATACATTCAGCGGGGTGGATTTCCTACATGCATTTATAAGTGCGCAATTACCTATGAAATAAAAATAGTCAACTATCACCAAAAATAGGGAATGTTGCCGTGCTACTTTGTATGCCTGAGGTTTACTAATAGATGCATTTGTACAAGCAGATTGTTTATACTGCAGGGGTGCAGCTTTGTTCTGCATGGAAGTAAAATATCTTAGATATGGTTAAGTGGAGGTAGAATAAGTAGCAATTTCCTCCTTCCATCTATCATGCAGGGAGATGCGATACATTAAACCAACCCAAGTCACCCATCCAGTTTGGTGTAAAGTCCAACTGCCGGTATCACTGGTCATCACAAAGACAATTATATGACAACATTTGAATATTCAGTCCCACACATTCCTATGTGTGATGTGTTGCCCTGTGGAGGAGTAAATTGTACACAATTCTGTTAAAATATTGGGCATTAGTTACTTCTTCAGCTCGGCTGCAGATTGATCTGATATGAGCTCCGAGACAAACAAAGAAGAAAGATATGTGACGATAAAGCGGTTTTAAGGTTATAAGTGTGAAGATTATAGACAAGTTACAAGGGGGCAATCAAGGGACAAGGGGAGTCACACAGGCGACACTGGGGAACAGACACGAGGTCACGGGGTACAGTCAGTGGGGGTGAGGGGGAAACAATGAAAATTGGTAAGACTATACTTGCCAACTCTCCCTGAATGTCAGGGAGACTCCCTGAAATAGGGGTGATCTCCCTCACTCCCCGAAGAGTCTGGCATTCTCCCTGATGCTGAGCCAGTACAAGACGTGGTTGGCTTCCCCCTCTGTGGCATGATGACACAGTTCAGAAATTGTGTCCTATGTCCATGTAGTGATGCCTATGGAGGTGGCCATTTTCATTGAGACCAAGAGTTAATCAAAGACTGACAGGTAAGACAACATGACTTCAGTAATGAAGACAGAAATGTAAAAGACACTTTCAGTCTCTAGAGATTCATTAGCTGCTGCATAGTTGCCTACTCTCACAGAATGTCTGGGAGACTCCCGCATTTCTGGGAGACGTAACGGGAGAGCAGAGCAACCTCCTAGTTCTCGCCCCAGCAATAGATAAGTGTCGAGGGGCGGGACTTAATGCAGCAAATATTGTGTCATCTTAGCCTCGCCCCCTGTTGTAATTGGCCAAAAATGTGACAAGGGGTGGTGCCAAAAAGATGCGATTCGCCAAGTCCCGCCCCGGCATGCCCACCTCCCCTGGGATCTCCCTGAAGCTAACGAGGAAAAGTTGGCAAGTATGGTAAGACAATGGAGGCTTAGAGGTACACACAGCAGTGAAGGGTCCCATGTGAGAAACAGTTTTAATTGTATACCTCCCAATGCCAACATTTATCCAGGCAAATCAGGACAAAATAAGCCCCACCCCACCCTGCACAAGCCCCTCCCCAATTACACATACTTTCTGGTCAAGCACTCCCCACGTTTGTGTAAGCCACACCCCTTCCATGGTCCACGAATCTGGGCTGTCCCGTTGAAATTGGTACCGTTTGGTGGCATGTAAGACTGATGGGTGTGTTTTGTGTGCAGTGGGCATTAGTAATAGTTGGTGATTGTGGCTGAGCGGGAAGTGGATACACCCTTAGATCACATTGTAGACAGTAGCTTACAGCTGTGTAAATGTTAATTATACACCACAATATAATAGAATTTGTAGATGCTTTTCGACTCTTCAATGGTTCTCTACTTATCTCCTTAAAATAAGGCTTGTGAGTAAGAGCAAGTACTGAGAATTGCATCTAGAGTAGAGATCCAGAGAAGTCGTACTGTGCAGTCGATCTATTAGATAGTTCCAGATACAACAACATGCAGGGACAGTATCATAAACAATAGATATACCTGCGCGGACGGAGTAGAAGCAGCCCTCTATTTGCCAACACACAATCCACAAAAATGGGCTCAAACTGATCTACATACAATATTATGGAAATAGAGCTGGCGCTTACGACTATACAATACGGACACATGAAATAGTGGATAAATCAGCCCCAATAAGATGGTATTTTGAAAAGTTCAATTTTGATTTGTATCATCGCAATTCCAGCGATTCAATGTAACCAAAGTTCATTTAAAATCCTGACACTTTTAAGATGTACATCTTAAACCAGCGTAGTTCAGAGGTGCTGTGTGGTTGTCCTCATAGCTGTTTAAATCGACTCCTTCTTGTGATCTCCTTATAGTATGTACCCAAAAGAAAGATGTTGCCAATAGTGCATTATGTTTTATAAAAAAAAACTTTTAATGCACAAAATACACATATAAAAACGTGAAACATATGAAAAAAAATCAGCTATCCACAATCGGAAAACAACACCGTAAGGCTGAACTCTTACCCTATCTCAGATGGATGTGAGCATGTAGATAAAACAACTACCACGTCTAAACGATCGTGTTGCCGGCTCGTTTCCTCCACAAGCTGCAGGGACTTCTAGTGAGTCCAATCAGTCCAGTGTGTGCTCCTCTCCTGGAGCCCGCCCGTTGCCGACGCGTTTCACTTCAAGTAATCTTTATCAAGGCATCGGGGTCAAATCAAGTTTGAACTTTTCAAAATACCATCTTATTGGGACTGATTTATCCACTACTTCATTTGTCCATATTGTATAGTTGTAAGCACCAGCTCTATATCCATAATATTATATGAACATCCAGGGACAAATTGTGAAAAAAAAAAAAAATTAAATTGAGCTCCTTCCAGTGTCCTCAGATCCTCGTATTGTCAGGATGACGTGCTCCCCAATAACATTCATTTCTAATACACATTACCATGGGTACTGTACAGCAGACTGACAGCACCAGCAAAAATAGTCGCTTTAAGTCCATTAAAAATAAGATGCATGCAGTCGTAAATGCAGCCGCAGGGACGTGTGGTTTTGTGTGTTTGCATTTGACTTTCAGGCCCAAGCTTAGTAACTGAACATCTGAAACATGATCAGTCTTTCAGGACTGTAAATAAATGATCTGTTTTACTCCTAAAAGCATAGAATTATTACACAAAACCACTATAATAATACCATTGTCATTGCTGCTTACAGTAAATATCCTGGAGTTTCTACATCTAAGATGAGAAAGGTTATTCATTAACAATGGGTTTGTTGTTTTTTATCAGAAAATTAATTCACCTTAATAATTGTAAAGGTCCATACGCTGTTCTATCATAAAAGCAAACATTCAACTTCCATGGTCTCCATTCCAACCTTACTTTGATTCTATAAATTGCATATGTATTATATTACAAATGTATGGTATATATTTATCCAGACCAGTGTAATTAACAAATTCTATTTTACAATACTATATAGATTGAGAGGCCTCTCTGCATCGCCACCTGGTGACCAGAAGTGGTACTGCAGATCTTTTGTTTAAATGTATTTGCTGTTTTTGAACAATTTTAGTTTGGGGGATTCCAGGAATTTGGAACAGTGCGTCCTGCAGTGGGAATTCCACTTCTGGTCTTTTTACAACTAGTGGGAGTGGTAATTGTTACAGAATGTATTTAGTAAATATTGAGATTCAATGGATTTAATTGATTTACATTAAAGCCAAATCAGTTTGCAAAGAAAACAATGAAATGTTTGTAAAAGCATAAATAACCAATGAGAATGTAGGGATTCATCACATGGTCTCAGATTACTCCTCCCCCTGAGCTGCTATTTCCAATGCTATTGTACACTAGTGACAGAGGAGCCGACTAAATCTCAGTCTGCAACAGTATCCACAGGAATCTCACACATCTAACGCTGATTACGGGTGCACGTGGCCAAAAGCAATATCCTGAACTCGTAATACTCACACTGCACAGTGGTCTTCTGCAAATATGTGTATTTACTGCATCAACGATAGAGGTTACTGTATCGAGTGTTAGATAATCACAAGAAAATCAGGTGAGAGAGGAAATTAAAAGTGTACCATTTATACAAACATTTAATTCAGGCCATACATACACACACATCGGAATGTCCGGGAGACTCACGAATTCTGGGTAGGTCTCCCAGACTCCCAGAAGGGCAGGCAAGTCTCCCACATCCTGCCTGTCGGGAGCCAAAATGACGCGAAGACAGTGAATCGTGTCATTTTGGTCCAATCTGTTTGACCGGGACCTTAACACCCTTAAAACCTGGCCAGTATCCAACCGGACCACCTCGTTGGATTCATCCCAATCGGTACAGGGTTGTCCAAATGCATAACCGGACAAACAAACAGACCAATGATTTACAGTGTGTGTATATATGTATATATATATATATATATATATATATATATATATATATATATATATATATATAATGTTAAAAACATACTTTCAGTTACATGATTTGAGGGATACAATTTTAGATCGTGTCTCCTAAAAATCCATGGAGAGCCTAGGAGGGACATCAATGTAAGAAACATCCTGAATTTATTCTTTAAGTAGTAGATAGGTTCAGATAAAATACTATTATTCTTAACTAGAATCTGATTGGTTGCTATAGGCAACATCTCCACTCCAAACCCGCGGGAGACTCGCAACTTGATACATTTATCCCCTAGAGTAGATTCTGGGCAGGGCCGGACTGGGACTAAAAATCAGCCCTGGCATTTAAAGCACACAGGCCCACTTGCTGTGGGCTCAATGCATGATATATATGATATATTTAGGAAAACAAGCAAGGCTTGTGTGGTAATTATTTATGTATCCTATGCTCATCAAATCTTCCTAAACAATTACTTAAACGCCCCAGTAGCTCTCATCGACTCTCAGGAGACATCCATGATAATGGACATTAAAATCTTTGCCCACCATGGGAAACCTCATGCCCTGTAATTGAACATATAATTCACTGAGATCACACTAATCCTATACTAACTTGGAAAGCTAAGCTAAAATGTTCACCTTTTAAGAAGGTATAATATTTGCTATCTAAGAGGTCACGTTGCAGCTGCTAAAATTGCCTTAAAGTGTTTTTTTTTGTTAACAGGAACATATCTTTTATTATGAAGTACAACCATACAAAAAAATCTTTATGACCATCTACAAATTGGGATAAACTTTATAGACAGTTCTGTTTTTGCCACAATACATTTCTTAGTTTAATTAGACCTACTACATATTCCAAAAACTATTGCAAAAATTTGGAAACAAAAATTCATATGGGTCAGAGTTTGCATTAATCTCTGGATTCTCAGCAAGCAATAAAGTGGCAACATTTTCTAAACTCTGCAATATGCTTTTATGTCACCTAGAAAGGTCCCTTTGTCATATAGGAAACAGCAGGAATTTTTATTAACATTTGGCGCAGATTCAATTAGCACAAAATTCGTAGCGTAGTGTCTCGGAACAGCCGCGAGAATCTACACAGTGAATTTTTTAGTGAAAGTAACGCTAACTTTTGTTTGCGCCCCATAGAGGTGTGAGCAAAAGTAAGTGTTACTTTTTACCATATAAACTTTTATAAAGTGTGGAACATGGCGGCCAATTGAATCTGCCCCTTTGACTGCTTGCTAAAGATTGCTCTCTACAGTCCATTTTAAACAAACTGGTTAACAAATACTGTATATGTTGCTGCAGATTTTTATGTGAAAAAAATAAATAAAAGCAAATATAACATTTTATCAGTCAGGGATTGGGTAACTTTTTTCCACTACAGCAGTTGTTGAAATACCTTCCTATAAAAGAGCTGTGTGAGCATCACATGAGGAACTTCAGTTCTTTTTTGGGAGATCACCAATCTGTTGCCAATTTGGCTACATAAGTTGGTCAAGCTGAATGAATAGCTAACAAAAGGCCCCCATGCTTTGAGCATAGCAGTTAACTGCTCACACTTACAATATTTCAGACCTGGATTTGATCTGGCAGATCAGATCTTTACAGGGGGACACTACTCATCATCCCAGGAGAGGCAGCAGCTCGCCCACATAACGGCCGTCTCCACTGGTCCCCCTTAAGTTTAGTTGTCCTTGCTCTAAACATTAACCAGCAGGAATTTACAACTGCGTACAACTTTGAATTCTGGCGATTTATTTACAGTATGTGTGCTAGCAATGAAATGAGATTTAGCTACCATAATATTAAGAAACTACTGCGTCAGCATTTAATCTGCCTTTTTGTTTTGTATTGAAGTGTTCAAGTTCAAAATGCAGTGGATAGACCTGCAATGAATGTACATGAAAAAATATATTAATTGTATTCACATTGATGTCTGGCAACTATCAAATATTATCTGCTACAGTGGGATATGATGCCTGTGTGGTTATTTGAACATGGGGCAGTAAGGTTGTGGTAACCAAAAAGATACCAAAACTACAAATGGTAAACAGTAGGTAGCATATTGGACTAAAACCAAGATTCCCTAGAGAATCGCCCTCGGCGCTAGCAAACCAACAAATAATCTCTATAATAGGGGTATCACATGGAGAACTCTGCAGCTCAAACCACGATTCATCAAATCGTTAACCTCAAAGGAGATAAACAGGATGTGGAGCGCTGGGAAAAAACCTGTGATCCTTACCCCCTTCAATTAGGGTACACTGATAAACTTATACCAAGTACTGCATCAAAAAGTTTTATTACACTTAAGCAACATGACAGTATTAAAAAAGCTTGTATATTAGTGAGGCAGAATCATATAAATATGAAGGATAATACAATAATTAACAGACAATAACATCCCCATGTATAAACACCTAGATTTTCTGTATAGAGGGAGATCAATACATATAGTATGCCCGGGAAAAAGAACAGATTCCCTGTATTTTTAATTGACTCTGTCAGAATCCTGTACAAACTGCTGTATCCCTATAAATCCAAGGCAAATTGATGTATAAAAGATTATAAATACAATAGAAATACATGCATGTAAAAATTACCTAAAAATAAAAATGAAAGATGGAATTGAAAATCAAAATAAAAATGATAGTGGACTGCTGCACACGACATACGGATACTCTACTTGGATTTAGAAAATTGTGAGAATTATACAAAATAAGAATCAGGATGATCTGTCTAGAGGCTTCATACTGTTGCATTGGTGAACAAATCCTCTATTACCAACACAATTGAAATCATGTCCATGGCAAAACCAAAACCAAAGAGCACAGATAGTGAGCCTCCTCAATCAACTTTCATATCCCCTCCCCTTCCCACACTTACCATCTTTTATCCAGCGCTGCAGAGGCCGGGAGTTCTGCCTTCTTCTCCCTTCTGCACACGTGGGGCGGCGCGCACATCATGTGATGCGCGCTGTCACATGATAACTTCACAAAAAGAGATAGAAGAAAGCAGGGGACGGTCTGATCATTAGATCCGTGGACGCAAACACTACTACAGTTGGTGCCTCTCCCGGCACTAGCCTGTAAATCCACCCTGTGTACGGGGCTGACATCCAGCCCTGGTGCCAGGAGTTGATGCTGCTCGAGCCTGCAGGGAGACGGATCGGCCCATCTGACCATCGGCCCTTCTGGCATTTGCCAGAAGTGCCAGATGGCCAGTCCGCCCCTGATTCTGGGATATCCTCAGAACCTCCTGTCCTGTGATAGAGACTCTCAGCATTAAGTGTGCTGTACTGTGTCACGGGATACTGCATGGGAATAATGCAAAGGACCTCGATGACCACATGTGGTTATATACATACATACACTCACAAATAAATATATTTATACTTATACTTGATATGTATCCTCTCATATTGTATCTGCCGTAACTATTCTACAAACAAACTTTTTCTGATTTATAAATCTTAATGCCCCTCGAAGTGATATAGGAGTATACGGTTATATGTGGAATAAACTATATTTATTCCACATATGAAACCGTATGTACGGTACTGTACATTTGTACTTTAAGCATATAGACAATGGTGTTTGTGAGATACATATGAGAGTGTATGGTTTATGGGATTGTTATGGTGTTTTATATTATGTGTAAGATTGTTATTGAAGTTTGATTTGTTAACAAGAATATATATAACATTTCACATGATCATACATCTGTGTGCAATCTTTCCTGATATAAGTGTCATTGTTCATATGATGTGCTATGTGTATCTAATTGTTGTTGAATGTATAGCTGAATCTATGTGTAAGTGGCTGGAGAGAAAATTATATGTATTCTGTGTATGATTGAAAGTCCCATATCTAGCATAACTGTTATGGAAAGTATCTGGATAACATATAATGAAACATACATAACGTCTAAGAGAGATTCAATTTAGAACAGAAAAGGAATAGTTTTTCGTGGATAAACTGGTAACAACCTTTCTGGGTGGTTAATGAATAAGATTAAGGAGATTTGTTATTAAATGGTCATTAGCATATGTGCCTCGATACTAACCCCTCGCGACATTAGCATGTCCTTTTAAAGTGGAGCACATTTACCTATGTTATTGTACTGTAATAATCTCAGTATGTGGGTTACATTTTACCTATGTTATTGTACTGTAATGATCTCAGAATGTGGGATATGTTTTACCTATCTAGTAACTTCAATGGCAATTCTGAAGCCGGCCTGTAGTCAGATATGCAGAAAAGTAGTGCAAAAAGAAAGGAGCGACGAACCTGATCATAAAATAGTGTTTTTAGTAATAGAAAATAAAAAACGAATAGTTTACTTGGGGTTTACTTGCGCAGTTCTTAATACAGACATGTTTCTGAAGTTTGCTCAGGGCATGAAAACATATTTTTATGCGATTTCTACAAAGTGCCCTTTATATAAGCTCGTGCTTAAGATTTTCCTTCAAAGAAATCACATACAGTTTCTCCCCCCCCCCCCTAATAAAGGTCACATACTGACATTTCCAGGTCATTGCAGAACTTTCCGTGTGCTTCTTCCGACCACAATATTGTCAACGAGTCTTATTGCACGAAGGTACAGACAACATTAATGGAATGTTGACGCGATAACTGTTTTCCTATGTTCTAAGGAGCTTAATAATATTTGCAACACACACACATATCTCTCTTTTCATGACAACACATTGCCTTGTAGCGCCTCTCCTTGGATCCCATGATTGGCTATCTATAGACAGCTCTTGTGGACAGTTTAACCACACCGATAACTAACGAACACGGGAGCAGACATATTGACATCTTTCCACAGCTGCTGCTGTCTCCATCTTGGTTCAGGAACTACTATTTTTTTTTTATTCCGAACACTCAAAATATTATATGTTGGATGAGATTTTATTCCTGGAGAGATAAAAATAGCCAATATTTATATTTTCTGTAGAGTTCCCCCACACTACTGCTATTTTCCCCCTCAGATTCTCTCTTGTGGTCAACGGCAGACCACACTGTTGACTCACTGATGGTCACAAAGGATTCTGGGAACGGAATGTAGATGAATGGATGAAGTATGAGCTGCAAGGACGTAAAAGTTTAATCCGTTGCGGTGAAGTTAAAACTTTTTTTTGTCCTTTCCACCACAGCCCTAAGGAACACTGGGCTGTATCTACTAAACTGCCTTGTTTCATAGAATATCTTCTACCATGTAGAGACAACTTATCCCTAGAGAAGACAGAGGGGCACATTTAGCAAATGACGGTATTGCACTATCGTGCACTTACCGTGAAAATAGGTGAAGGAAGTCTGCAATTGATATTTATGACAGCTCCGTTCGACTGTTCAATCTTCAAAACCACTAATTTTCGCTGCAGTTCGTTTTTTCTAACAGTCACCATTCAACAGAAAGGTGACTGCTCCTGGCCGCAATCTAACAAGTCCCGAAAAAACATTTTTTTCGGGAACTTGTCATGTTAATGTACCAGCTGCAGCTGGCGTACATGAGGAAATCTAATGCTGTCAGCTCTGCTCCGGAGAGCAGAGCTGGACAGCGCATGTGTGGAGGGATCACATGATCCCTCCCGGTCATTTACAGCTCTCTCTCTGCAACGATAGTTGCAGAGACAGAGAGGGGATCTGTGTGCGCATGTCCAGTTCTTGGAACTGGACATGCGCACTTGAAGAGTGAGGAGAAGACCTGAAGACAGCGCTTCCGAAGAGGGGGGTAAGTATGTTTTTTTTATCACTGAAACAGCAGTTTTTCGGAACTGCTGTTTCTGTGCAGGGCTGTACATAAATGTGAGAAGTAGTTCAATCCTTATCATTGCGATAAGGATTGAAAACTACTTTTCACTTTATGTGAATAATGATAAATGTGCCCCAGAATCTCCCACTGTTCTGTTTGCTAAATGATTTGTTGCATTGGGGCTACGGCTTTTTGGAAAATCGATTAATGAAACTTTTATTTTCTATTTCAAACATAAATGAAATAAAGTATGCTTTGACTGCATAATCGTAAATAGAAAATCAAAAGTATAAATAAAACATTATGCTGTGTATACTGATTAAATGTTTAATTAGAATTCCGAGCGTAAATAGGAACTCTCGCTTCCCGAGTTTTATAACTACAACCCTTTGCAAAAATGGAAGCCACATCCCCTTTTTTATGCCCCACCCAATTTTCATTAAGTCCCACCCCCATTTTCATTGTGTGATGTCATCAGGCTTTGACGACCACGGTACAATATGGGATTTGTAAATGTAGTATAGGACTGACACTATGGAGTTGTCTATATATACAGAAATAAAGGAGGTACAGAGAATTGTACAATAATCTTGCCTACTCTGTTGGGGGACTCCCAAATTCCAAATTTTGGGGAGCACACATCCAAGATTCCAACCACTTCACTATAGAAGTGGGTGGAGAAGGGGCTTAACAATGCAAATCAGGGGGAGGAGCCACGGTGATGGGTCATCATGCCCATGTCACTCTAACTTGCCACCCGATCTTCAATGTTGGCAAGTATGTTGTACAATCATGTTGCCAACTACATTGGCAGCCAGGTTGCCCAGACACTATTGAAACATTTTTAAAGACTTTTTTTTCTTTCTTTTCATTCTGCATAGATCACACCCCTTCAGTACCCCCACTTGTTACTAATAATATACAGGTGCACAATCCACATATAGGATAGGCCCTTTGGTGTTCGGAAAAATATTATAGACTCCTAATTTGGTCAGTTAAACTTATTATTTAACCCCATATGTCTGATCTTCCCGCGTTTCAGATCGCAAACAGATTCAGGATCAGTGAACCGGCCAAGACATCTCCTAGACTGTATAAACACTGATGAAGGTATTTTGCAAGGCAATTATATCACTGGCTTGGTTAGGGGGCAGCGATTCCTGAAAGTCAAAAAGTTTAAAGGAAAAAAAGCTGCAGTACCATTTGTGACCACCAGGAATGATAAAGAGCCCGTTCATTACAATGGTAGATTTATTGCACAATGTAGATAGTAGACTATGTTTGGGCAGGATCCATATATACCAAACTTGTGTTAACATGGGGCCTTGGATCATAAGGGGGCACAAAACAGGTGCTGAAAAGACACTTTTACAAGTTCGTTGTGTTACGTCGGCCCTTGTGTGTATATTATAGGCATGCTGAAAAAAGTAGGGATGGAGAAGCATCCTTAAAAATCATACATCTGAGACGGTGAAAGTTCTCTCTCTACTACATACTTGTCCTTTGTACCACCAGAGGAGTGATCCAAAGGGCAACAGTATGTGGCGTGATAATGCGATTTGCATCATCACCGACCCACCCCCACAGCGCAGTAACAAGGCCGCATAATTGCACAGCACGGGCTGGGACATAATGGAGCGAATCATGTCATCAGCACCCGTCTGGCAAGGCCTGAACATGTCAATCACTGCATCAAGGCCCCGCCCACAATAACAAAAGGCGGGACTGGGAGTATGGCCTACTCTCCTTGGTGTCCGTTTCAGGAGACTCGGCCAGTATGCTTCATTATAACTTTGACAGTTAGATTCCCATCACCCGCCCACTAAAATCTCCCTAAGAAATTAAAAATATTTCCAATTCGACCTGCACGTGTATCTATCAGTGGTCGCACACCAGCCGTGCAGCCAGACTTATGTAGGTGACATCTGAAACATTTGAATTTTTGAACCATATGTAATTTAATAATTATCAGTGTCATTAAACGCTACCTGTATTTTTAGGGTAATTTACTGAAACAGCATTTCTGGTATCCAATCAGAAAGTTGCACCACCCAGATGAATACTTGAATATGTTTAGTGGAATAGAATTGTCATCAGTTCATTTGTCTGTAATAATTAGTGACCCAGAATCAGATTATTATTAGTGTTTGATATTTTCTGACGAAATTAATACCTGCTTCACTCTACCATTCACTGAGACGGAAAATGTAATTCAGTAAAGGCAAACATTTAGTGAACGTGCGGATGGCTAACGTTCGCCAACTTCACGTTTCGGGAATTGCCTCTATGGAAACGATCTCTGCGACCATGGAAACATGTATGTTTACAAGCTATTATATACTGTTCAGTGTCCTGTCTATTATAACTTTATGGCCAACATTTAATTAATTTAGTCCTTTACATTTTCCACCTAAACTACTGGTCAGTTTAACCTCTTTTATGTACTAATTAAGTCATGACAGTGAGGGGGCATGGAGACTTATTATATGTGTCACATTCGCCTTGTTGAAGGTAATTACTACACTGGACCTGACTCATTAAGGAACTTGGGCAAGTAATTGAGTAAGTTTCCTTACTTAAATTTTCTGGACAAAACCATGTTGCGATGCAAATTAGTTTATTATTTTGCACACAAGTTAAATACTGCCAGTTTTTTCATGTAGCACCCAAATACTTGATAGATCATTTGTACACTGAAATGTAAAGTTGATATTTGTGTGCTACATGAAAAAACAGACAGCATTTAACTTATGTGCAAAATAATAAACTAATTTACACCCCTTGCATTGCAACATGGTTTTGTCCAGAAAACTTAAGTAAGAAAACTTACTCAAATTCTTGCTTAACTTTCTTAACGAATCAGGCCCACTGTGATTTGTGTGCATAAAAATCTTATATCCTGTAGAAAGTGCACGTAGAAAGTGAAAAAGTCATCCCATTAACAGTATAGGTCAACGTCCAATCTACGGGGCGTTAAAATGAAGTCCCTTTGCAGAAGATCTGTGTCTCTCTGCTAAGCTTGCAGCAAAATTTGCACCCTCCACTCTCCTCATTGACATTGCAAAACTGCATTTTTGCACGTCAGTACTAATTGTTTAACTTAATTGTAAATGACTGTAAATATAGTTGTAGAAAGTAACAATTAAAAAAAATAAGACAGTGTACAGGTGTCATTGTTTTCTAAGGCTTAGGTATGTTAGTTGCATCACACGCTCACAAACTGCAGTCCCCATACACGCCGTAGGAAATCAGGGATAAAATATACCAGAAAACAAAGCCAGCATTTCCTGTGCTAAAGTTTCCTTTAATCACCATGTGTCATTTTCCAGGATTGTGCCATACAAGCTGCCCCCAGTCTGTGCGCTGGAAAGTGATCCGTGCTGTGTTTGTGCGGTGCGGCTCATCGGGATTCAGTGCATGAGACGTACAGAGTCCTCTCTATGTGAGACAAGGCTGTTTTATGTAACACGGTCTTCAGGCTGCCAAGTGCTCACGCTGGCATCTCTGTGCGCCGCTGACATCAATACCTGACAGAGCCGGAGCCAGGCTGGGATCTGAAAGGCTGGCTTGTTAATCGCGCTGCTTGATGAACTGAGCTCATTTGAAAAGGAAAACAGAATGTTGTGTTGCAGAGTTTGTTTGATAAATGAGGCACTGAGAGGGGCTGGGGAAGGTTTCGCTGGGCAATAAAATGCTGAAATAATATAAATACAATATTATCCATGTTTAGGAGTTGATTAAATAGAGTGGAGTCGTAATGGTCACTGGTGATAGTAAGTACTAGGAATAGGACAATATAGGCTTATTTCTAGGGAACATCATCATCTATTTATTTATATAGCGTCACTAATTCCGCAGCGCTGCACAGAGAACTCACTCACATCAGTCCCTGCCCCATTGGAGCTTACAGTCTAAATCCCCTAACATGCACACGCACAGACCAAGAGAGACTAAGGGCAATTTAATAGCAGCCAACTAACCTACCAGTATGTTTTTGGAGTGTGGGAGGAAACCGGAGCACCCGGAGGAAACCCACGCAAACACAAGGAGAACATACAAACGCTACACAGATAAGGCCATGGTCGGGAATCGAACTCATGACCCCAGTGCTGTGCGGTAAAAGTGCTAACCACTGAGCCACCGTGTAGCCCATCTCCCATCACTTTACCGTGTAATCATTAAATATACCGTCAAAGTTAAATCATCGAAGACCTATATTGCCATACACATTATCTTATTTCTCCAAATTGGATCGGAACCGTGTGGAGCTCCAAATGTGACCAGGGCTCGTTGAGGGCATGTCGAGTGTTGGGATGTAATTGGGTGAATTAAGTTCACAAAAAAAAGCACCTATATCTACAGTACAAGGCTGGTAAGAGCTTCTATCGTGTTTCAAGTTATAGAAGCCGGCATAATAGGAAGTACAAACATTGGGTTGGAACAATTTATCATCATCATCAGATTTATTTATATATAGCACCAGCAACGTCAACCTAACACAACCAGAATTTGACAATGTGACTGTATATATCTACCAAAACCATGAAGGGTTAACCATACTCACTGACCGGTATAGAAAATAACAAATGAAATATTTACTCACTGACGAATGGAGACCTTCATCTGGAAGAGTGGTCAGAAACAAGAGTTGTACAGAGGAGGATAGTAGTGTAGACATATCCTAGGATCGGCCTCTGCGTTGTTTACTCCAGTCACTCCGAAGTTCGAACATGGGCCCAAGGTTTGGGAACAGACGACTGGGTGAGGATATTCCTGTCGTTCAATAGATTAATCCCATCTTCCACCCAGAGCCGGATTTAGACCTCATAGGGCCCTAGGCAGGATACTGGTTTTGGGCCCCCTCCCTGAAACAATCCATAGCACTATATTTTTGTAGCCTACCATATACCCCTATAGTTAAGTAGAAGTGAAAGTATGTGCTGCCGCCAAGGGTGGTGGGGGCGTGGCTTGCATCTTTGGGGGCGTACCTAACATGTGAAAAGAGGAAGGCGGCAGAAAAAGGCACCCGATAATTACCGAGCAGTCCCGGTTTTTAAGTAGTTGGGTCAAAAAACCCTAATAAGAATTTAAGACAGAAATACAGAAATACTTAAGTTGTTTGCAAAAATAATACACATAAATCCAAGGATGTGCCCTTGTCACTTTTGTCCACCAATCATCACACTATGCCCATTTATTGCCACTTTTGCCCCTTCTACCCCTGTGCCCCTTCATTGTATTACCCCTGTGCCCCTACACTGTATTACCTTTGTGCCCCTTTATCGTATTACCCTTGTGCCCCTTCATTGTATCACCCCTGTGCCCCTTCATTGTATCACCCCTGTGCCCCTTCATTGTATTACCCCTGTGCCCCTTCATTGTATTACCCCTGTGCCCCTTCATTGTATTACCCCTGTGCCCCTTCATTATGTCACCTCTGTTTTACTTACCTGTCTTTTTCTCTTTTGAATTCCTCTTTTTTGTCTTCTGGTCTTCTTTCTTCTCCCGCGCAGCTCCTCGGTGTTAGTCCTCCTCACAATGGCCGGAAACAGAATAATAAAAAAAAACAACAAAAAAAAAACAAAACAGTCACGTGATCGCGGGACAGGCCCCGGCAGTCTCTCCTCCTCATTCAGTGAGAGCAGAGAGGAGGAGAGACTGCCGGGAGCCGCGCATGCGATCACATGACTGGTTTGTCTTTTACTGTTTCCGGCCGCAGTTTATTTTAGTATGTCGGCAGACAGAGAGGGATGGCAGGCGGAGGGGAGCGACCCTCCGCCTTGCCTACCCCGCTCACCGCCAGTCCTGACTGGGCCCTCTGGGTACCGCTAGGCCCTAGGCAGTTGCCTAGGTTGCCTAGCGGTAAATCCGGCCTTGCTCCCACCGTATAGATCACATACGTGAAATCATTTTTTTTAATCAAATGCTTAACAACGGTACAGAATTTCATTGTCTAAGAGCTTTCGTTAGGGCTGCAAAAATCTACATTTGGCTGCGGTACCAGGAAAGAAGTCTGGGAAAATTCTCTGCGCCTGATTCGTCAAAGCGCGCACACTGGGCGCAACCCGCGTTTAATATTAAACGCATGTATTTAGGTTTAGTTCACTCCGGAATTCATAAAGGCGCGGATCTCAAGATACGTGCGCTGTTGAAATGTAGGTCTGCTGTACTACACAAGATGCTGCAGGATACGTCCGATACCTACATGGGTTATAAATTTGCACAGAAAAATATAAAATAATTGAATTATTGTCACCTGTTAGTAATATAGGCATTAATGATAAAACAGTTATAAAAATAAGTTGCTTTTATTATTTATTTTTTTTACAAGAAATACATTTAATAGAATGATCTTAATGTCTACTAAGCATACAATACATTTTTACAGTTGCCCCAACTTTGAGATGACCAGAGATGGATTCGGATGTGGCTACGAGCAATTGAGTTTGGCACGCCCTTACTGTACATTGCGGCAAAACGCCTACTCCCCAAAATTGTAGTCTGTGGTAAGTGTCCTTTGCATTCAAAGATGGACAGACAGGGCTGCTTTCACGGCCGTATGTCATGAACCTGTGCAGGGTGATTTTGCGGGCAGATTCATGTCTTGATGAATCGGCCCCCTGAGCGTTCGTCCACTTTGGTCGCCATAAGATACGTTCCTTAATATGAAAGTAGTGACGTCTCAAGAGTGTATTCCTGGCTACAGATTCAAGGCCGGCCCTTGGTCTTGGAAGCCTGTGAATCCGGTTAAGCAGCAGCTCCTTGTAAGTGGCAGCAGGTAGGAGTTTGTGGAACAGGTCAGATGCGAAGGAGAGAAGGTCTGCGTTGGATACTTGTTCTGGGATCACCTTGATCTTTATATTATTCCGTCTGGACCTATCCTCCAGATCAGCAAGTTTATCCTTTAAGGACGGGACCTCGGTTGCCAATTGGTCATGGGGTCTGATGAGATCATTATGTGAGCACACTAGCTCCTCTTTCCTAATGTGAGCACACTAGCTCCTCTTCCCTAATGTGAGCACACTAGCTCCTCTGCCCTAATGTGAGCACACTAGCTCCTCTGCCCTAATGTGAGCACACTAGCTCCTCTGCCCTAATGTGAGCACACTAGCTCCTCTTCCCTAATGTGAGCACACTAGCTCCTCTGCCCTAATGTGAGCACACTAGCTCCTCTGCCATAATGTGAGAACACTAGCTCCTCTGCCCTAATGTGAGCACACTAGCTCCTCTGCCCTAATGTGAGCACACTAGCTCCTCTGCCCTAATGTGAGCACACTAGCTCCTCTGCCCTAATGTGAGCACACTAGCTCCTCTGCCCTAATGTGAGCACACTAGCTCCTCTGCCCTAATGTGAGCACACTAGCTCCTCTGCCCTAATGTGAGCACACTAGCTCCTCTGCCCTAATGTGAGCACACTAGCTCCTCTTCCCTAATGTGAGCACACTAGCTCCTCTTTCCTAATGTGAGCACACTAGCTCCTCTTTCCTAATGTGAGCACACTAGCTCCTCTTCCCTAATGTGAGCACACTAGCTCCTCTTCCCTAATGTGAGCACACTAGCTCCTCTGCCCTAATGTAAGCACACTAGCTCCTCTGCCCTAATGTAAGCACACTAGCTCCTCTTCCCTAATGTGAGCACACTAGCTCCTCTGCCCTAATGTGAGCACACTAGCTCCTGTTTCCTAATGTGAGCACACTAGCTCCTCTTCCCTAATGTGAGCACACTAGCTCCTCTGCCCTAATGTGAGCACACTAGCTCCTCTGCCCTAATGTGAGCACACTAGCTCCTCTTCCCTAATGTGAGCACACTAGCTCCTCTTCCCTAATGTGAGCACACTAGCTCCTCTTTCCTAATGTGAGCACACTAGCTCCTCTTTCCTAATGTGAGCACACTAGCTCCTCTTTCCTAATGTGAGCACACTAGCTCCTCTTTCCTAATGTGAGCACACTAGCTCCTCTGCCCTAATGTGAGCACACTAGCTCCTCTTCCCTATTGTAAGCACACTAGCTCCTCTGCCCTAATGTGAGCACACTAGCTCCTCTGCCCTAATGTGAGCACACTAGCTCCTTTGCCATAATGTGAGCACACTAGCTCCTTTGCCATAATGTGAGCACACTAGCTCTATTGGCTAGTTCTATTCCCCAATTCTCCAACTTCTGATTGGATATCCTTCAGTGAAGAACACATGTCAGATAGCAGATCTGAATGTGGTGAGCAGATGTTGCATTGTTTTGAGGGTAACAGGAGCATCCGGGTCTCTGTGTGAAACAGAGTCCTTTAGGGAAGAGGCAGATGGCAGAGGAGAGGAGGAAACGGGGAAGACTGTGCTTGGTGATTCTACAGTCTTGGAAAAAGTAGGGTCGGTCACAGACAGTTGCGGTTTGGAAAAATATACTGGTGAAGTAGGTTTCCTCTGTATTTTTTTTTTGGAACCACCACACTTGTCAGAAAGAAACTTGAGAAAGGTGATCCGTGTAAATGGGCCGGGTTCAGTAGGTGGTTTAAGTTGACAAAGATGTTTTTGCATTAAGTTAGCATGAGATCATTAACAGATAGAATTGGTTGTGCCACAACAGCATACCGAAATCGGTACTACGGCAATACATGGATGACTGACCACAGTCCATAATACTTAGCAATGTCTGGGTACAAAGCAAAACGTCACTTGACTTGAAATAGTCCTGGGCAAATATAGGTACTTTAGAGCATGGAGAGTACTAGAGACCTCTAGTGGTGTAGAAGAGGTACTCGCATTAACTAGAGCCAGGAGATGTAGGGGGTAAGAATATGCCGGTACACAGTCTGACTAACATCAGCACAAGACTGGGTGTATGTGAGAAAGTCCGAGGGGCTTTGGTATGGGATTGCTGACAGAAAACAGTGGGAGCCCCGTGGGTCATATTGAGGAACTGGTCATGTGATGAAAAGTCCCAGGATGTAGACTTCTAGTGAGCGTCAACTGGGGAAGACACTATCAGATCAGATGGAAATGAGAACTTGCCATAATCAGCGCTGGAGATGGAGATCTCAAGATGACGACTGGACATGGAGGCCACAGACCCTATATGAGATCGGAGATGACCACTGTGATCCACGGCACCAATGGCCGATGGAGGGTATGCAGTAAGTGTACTATCCTCAGGGTATGAAATTAACACAGTTGCCGCCTGATGGATGGTTTGCTTATGTGCTAATCTGTAAAATAGTCACATTTTGCAAATTAACCCTCTGTTCCCTATTATTAGAACCAATGGACCCATCAACACTATGGATCTACCATAGGGGCCCAGAGAGTCATCTCAAAACACGATGAACTGATTTGCTTATTAATTCGGTTTTATTTATATAGCGCCTCAAAGAGTTGTGAGCAAAAGTCAGTAATGTTTCGGGTACCATAATACCCAGAAGTGGGACCTTACACTGAATTGAGTACCCCCTTCCCCCCTTACAGTCTAAAATTGCCTACTTCATAAACATGCACTAGGGTCAATGTTTGTCAACAGCCGACTAACCTACTAGTATGTGTTTGTAGTGTGGAAGGAAACCGGAGCACCTGGAGGAAACCCGGAGACAGCACACACAAACACGGGAAGAACATACAAACTCACAGATAGGACCCTGGTCAGAATAGAATCCATGACGCCCACAATGTGAGGCAGCAATGCTAACCACTGTACCACCATGCTTCTCATACCTCTGGGTAGACTATTAGGGAATGATTTCTACATATTCTGCCTTACAATTGCTAAGTGCATTTTGGCATTTATATACTTGCATGCACTGTATTGTATAAATCCAAACGCTCAGAAATGTAATGTAATATATTCACACTAATTAATAGAGCTATGAGACTTACTTAAGACCTGTATCCGCTTCTCAGAAACCCTCTGATTACGAACATGCTGAGGCTCCCCGGCAGATAATGTAAAGTACGTTTGTTGAAGGTGAATAGAGGAGAAACGGCGCAGGTGAGCTGCAGTTACACTCACAGGAGGCCATTGACGAGTCCTTGTATAAGAGTTTACTTGTTGTGCAATGAATTCTTTCAAACATCTCTTAGTAAAATCCCAGCACTGTTTTAGGGCCACAAAAAAAAAACAACCCCTTAAAACATGCACTTTATCAGCACAAATTGCTTTCGGTGCAGCCAATTAGGATTTGCTACAAAACTTTTGTGAAAGCTGCCAAAACAAACATCTCGAGGAGGGTCGGTAAAGAATCTCTTATGGTCCTTACATTTGGGGAAGGGGGAGCTCACTGCGTCATTACTGCTTCCTTGGGACACAATGTTGCTTCATTGAGGCCGTTGAACAGTGAACCAGTCACAGTTTCATCCCGGAGGAAGAGTTGTGAATTACCATTGTGACATTTCGTAATCAGATGTAATAGCACAAGTTTACATTATTTATATTAGTTTATACTAAGAAAGACTTGGCGTCTTCAGTGGTAGCACTAAAAGTCCTGCTAATACGTGTACTGCAGGCCTATGAATATATTTATTTTATCCTTTTACAATGCTTGCTGTTTAGATACAAGGGACACCACTATTTTATTTAAACGTTCCTGATAATATATAAGACATTATTTGACAGAGAACTTTATTTATTTCTTTATTTTATGACCCTATTAAAGCGGTTGCGATTAAACTCCGATATTTAACGCATACTGGTCAACTCTCCCTGAATGTCAGGGAGACTCCCTGAAACAGGGGTGATCTCCCTCACTCCCTGAAGAGTCTGGCATTCTCCCTGATGCTGAGCCAGTACAAGACGTGGTTGGCTTCGCCATCTGTAGCATGATGACACAGTTCAGAAATTGTGTCCTATGTCCATGTATTGATGCCTATGGAGGTGGCCATTTTCATGGAGACCAAGATTTAATCAAAGACTGACAGTAAGACAACATGACTTCAGTAATGGAGACAGAAATGTAAAAGACACTTCAGTCTCTAGAGATTCATTAGCTGCTTTTCTTTAACGCATAGTTGCCTACTCTCCGGGAGACTCCCGCATTTCTGGGAGACCTCCTGGGCTCCTGGCAGAGCAGGGCAACCTCCCGCTTCTCGCACCCACTAAAGATAAGTGGCAGGGGCGGGGCTTAATGACGCAAATATCACACCCTCTTAACTCCGCCCCCTGCTATGATTGGCCAAAATTGTGACAATCGTTTAGTGCCAAAATGATGTGATTTGTCAAGCCCTGCAGGCCCACCTCCCCCGGGATCTCCCGGAAGCCAACGAGGAAAAGTTGGCAAGTATGATTTAACGCAGTCAGCTGGTAGTCAGTGAATAGGTCAAGAACTGCAGGTCTGCGATTTGTGATTGGATGTGAGCTGGAGCTTTATAACTTGTTCTATAAAGGTTGTATATAGTCCTTATATGTACTGCTAAGCTCAAGCAATGATGGAGCCAGCATAGCCAAACCGAGGGGGGGTTTCCTGGTGTCTGGAAACCGCCTCCCAGCATGGTTCACTGTATGCATGAGGTGGCTTGCCCGTGTATATAATGGGGATAGGAATTGCCCGTGTATATAATGGGGATAGGAATTGCCCATGTATATTATGGGGATAGGAAGAGTTGGAGAGCAGCCAAGCACTGTCTAAAATTATAGCCACTCCCCCATGCATGCTGGTCACGCCCACTGGCGGCGTAGTGTGGAAACCCCCCTCTACAAATCCTGCGTTTGCCCCTGGCCAGGAAAATCCTCACCACTACTCACTCAGTACACACATTAATCATACTATATTAAATAGACCTCTGATAGAACTGTTCAGTGTGATCTCAACAAAGGTCATTACAGTGCTGCAATACAAATGCTGTCTGTGCAAATCCTCCCGGTATATGCAATTCTCACGGCGTCCGCTCGTGAAAAGTTTGGCACCTGTGGGAGTGCAAAGTTTTGCGTAATTTAAAGGGGGGGGAGCCGGCAGAATTGGAATCATTGACAACAAAATACCATCCAGGATCACTTGTGCACGTCATTTACAGAAACACTCAAAAACGAGATTTAATTTCCAGGATGAGATATTGAAATGATATCCAAGGGACGGACATGGAGAATATTTATGGGGTAATTCCCTGGATGGCAGGCTAAATGGAGCAGTATTTTAGGAAGAAAATGAAAAGTTCAAATTAAGGAAGTGGGCGGTGATTAAGTGGTAGTGGGCGGGACTTTGAAGGGATTTTTTTTCACTATTCGCAATTCTCCTTTACCAAACGGGTAAGATCTCTGGTTATTTCCAGGCTGGTCTTAGTTCTAGGAGACAATGGGGCACATTTATCATTTATCGGACCAAACGAGAAATACTTATCAATCCTTATCGCATGGATAAGGATTGATGTATTTCTCAAATTTATTAAAAATGGATCACAGAAACAGCAGTTCCAAAAAACTGCTGTTTCTGTGATAAAAAAAACCATACTCCCCACTGGCTCTTCGGTCGCGCTAGCTCCGGGTCTCCTCCTCTTCGGTGTACTTTATCTTCTTCATGCTACTGCGCATGTGCCGACCGGAGAACTTGAGACTGACAGGGAGGGATCACAAGATCACTCCCTGCGCATGCGCTGTCCAGCTCTGCTCTCTGGAGCAGAGCTGGACATACCGAAGAGCACAACTTTTACAAGTAATTCCTATGATGTACGCCAGCTTCAGTACATTAACACAACAAGTTCCCGAAAAAAACATTTTTTCGGGACTTGTTAGATTGCGGCCAGGAGCAGTCACCATTCTGTTGAATGGTGACTGCTCGCAAAAACGATCAGGAGTGCAAAGCAGCAGATATCAATGATATCTGCTGCGATGCACCTTTAATAAATTTGCGGAGAGCATATCCTGGCCTAATTTACACGGTAAGTGCACGATAGTGCACTACCGTGCTTTCTTAAATATACCCCAATTACCCGTGAGGTGCCGCCGGATATCGCCTCCAAGCACCTTGCCAGCTAATACGGTGCAGAAACCGCCGCTCATTCCCCCTCTCGTCTCTGAGAGAATGAGCGCTGATTTTAGTAAATTTTCCGCCACAATGTGTCTCGGAGGACTGCCCCAGAGACACGCCACGACACCCCGCGGCCACTTGAATTCCACGGTCATAAAAATCACCATCAAATCAGACCCAGGGATATCCATCATCCTTTGAGAAAAAATACTAAATATTTGTGCTGTAGGTGATACCAGATACCAACTTCTAAAGCTATTTATCCAGCACAGTGATAAGCCGCCCAGGGGAGAGAGAGGTTCTAACAATAGCGGCTTCCCTCAGGAGTCTGGAAGCCGCTGCTGAGCACCGAGTAATTTGAGAGGCCCTTGCAGCTGTTGACTGCCGCATCTGGACCGCTACCCAATTTAGCTCAGTCCTCCAAATCCTGTCTCCACAAAATACACATGTTCCTAATTCATTCTCCTTTGCCTCTCTTAATTTATGAAACATCTTTCTCCTCTTGCAAAACCCCACCAGGCTTGGCACGGAAATCATTACTTATGTTACAGAGTCCGAAAACTGCTGACTCAGGGCTACGGTGCGTGTGCCCTTCTGCAGATAATTCCCTCCCGTGTACACAGTTCAGAAGAGAGCCTGGTACATGCTGTCCAAATAGCGGTCACATTTGGGAGCTGTAATATTGACATTACCATGGGCAGTTAAACATTATAGCCAAAGCTCCCCTTGTTTGTGAAATAACCAAACTGCGTAAATTCTATATTATACTGTTTTTATAAGTTGTAGAACTGTTACTATAGATACTGTGAAGAGGTTTATAGTGCTACAAAAATCTTGTCAGAGCCATATTAAAGCTGTTAGTTAAGTACGTTTTAATCATGCACATGATAGTATTTTTTTTAGCTATTCTTATTCTCCTGCAAACCAATATATCCTTTTCAAAAGCTCTCTGGCTGACAACCAAAAATAGCTGCCAGACACAGTCAGTCTGCTACCCAGACACAGGCCACCAGCTCTCAGCAGGTCATGTGATGGCAGAGGCAGTGGCGGATCCAGAGGGGGGGGCGATCGGGGCGATCGCCCCCCCTAGCAGGGGCTCGCTGCCGACGGCTGCACACTATGTGCAGGTCCGTTCTGCAGTGACAGTGTGCTGCCCGGCTGCTCTGATTGTGTTTTAAACACAATCAGAGCATTCGGGCAGCACACTGTCACTGCAGAACGGACCTGCACATAGTGTGCAGCCGCCGGCAGCATCAGAAGGCAGAAAGGGGGCGGGGCCTAAATTGCCCCCCCCCTAAATCGCCCCCGATACACCAATTATCTAGATCTGCCCCTGGGCAGAGGGGAAAGGGGGGAGAAAGAGGATGTCAAAGTGTAGACAGTGCTCAGAGAGGTGTTTCAAAGCCTCTCTGCTTTCTACATCATGCGCCATGTGTCTGTGGTTGCCATGGTAGTCCAGAATGATAAATCATTCTTAGCAGCCTGAAGAAGGAATAACAATGGGAAATGATAAATTCCAACATTCTTTTTGTAGCCTGCCACAGTGATTTATGTTTAAACAAAATAAAATTTTTCCCCATGGGATTACTGCTTTAACATAATTGTTGAAAAAACATTATTTTTTATGTGACATTCTGGAGTGATACTTGTCCTGCCCTACTGCAGAATGTAGAAAGATTATTCAGCACAATTCATCCCTTTCTCAGACACACCATGTCCTCAGGTAAACATCCACCTACCAAGTTAATGTAACATCTCCCCACCTACATTAGGCTCACATTAGTTGATCTTTAAAATTCCTTCAATTCATTTTTCCCGGCTGATCAAAGGAAAAAACATGACATTTACTCACCTTCTGCCCAAATGCTAAATTTGGCAATGAGATACGATGATCCACGCAGGTCTCAATGGTTTGTGCATCGTTAGTGCGGTTTGTACAGTTCCTGCCTGTTTAATAATAATAAACATTATTAGTAGACTGCCTATTGTTCTTATCATATGTTTGTTTTGGATTTATGTAAATTTGTTGTATCGGATCCCATGTAAATCTGGGAGAATTTGTACAATTATTTGTTAGGGAATTTTGTCAGCTGCATGTCGCCCTTCTCATGTCGTATACTAACCAGTCAACATTTCTATATGAGACAATTATTGCAATTCTTGAGTATTACTAGATTTGCCACCAAGCGAAATACCGCTAATTAAATATTTGTCCAAAAATGTAATTTGTTATATTAAATCATTTAATTTAGCCCCCATCTGTGTCCCCCAATCCTCCTTTTTATGTTGCCTCAGTAAAGCTGGGTACACACTACAGAAAATTTCTCCCGTTGTGATATCGTTAATGATTTTACCAACAATTGAAAGTCCCGCTCAGCAGCCGATTCCTGTGCACTCACTACACGCGGTTTACAAGATTTACCTTCAAGATCTGTGCTCTTAATCTGTCATAACCATCAGCTGAAAAGATGGTGACTCTGCACACTCCATAGAGATCTATGGACACTGCCGGTCCTGAGTGCGTACACAGGATTGGAATGACATTGTTCCATCATTTCAGTCCGTTTAAAAAATGAAACGATACGATGTGTTTTTGGAACAATAAAACATGATCGTTGGAGCGTACACACTAATGCGATATTGGACATAACGGTCCTTTATCGTGTGATTGGCACAATAATCAGATGGAAAACCCTGCAGTGCGCACCCAGGTTGAGCTTGTACCGTAAACAAAGTTTAGTACTTAAAAGACAAGCGCAGATTAACAACGATCCATAGCGCTTTACCCAGAATCCTATTGCATTAATAAAGTACAGTAATACAACAATACATTACATTATGACTATCCTGCAGAATCCAAACTTACATCTGCGGATGTATTTATTTATAAACTCTACGGGACCCCAGGTGAGATCTATTATCTCAGAGATAAAAAGTTTAACAGAAAGCAGAGAAGCCACATCTGGGAGAGACGGGGGTGAAATGATGAATTACGGAGATTTGCTCATTACAGTTTGTTCTTCTCCAGACAATTTAATGGTACAGCAGGTGTGTCGGGGTGGCAGATGGAACAAGTACCGTTACGTGCTTCTTGATGGGTACTTTGATATAATAATCTATCGCAGAAACACAATCAGAGAGCCTTCAAGTGTAATGAATAGAGGTGAGCGGAATTTTCAAACCTGTTTTGCAAAATATTTGTCTCGAGACGCATTTGGCCGCAACCAGGCCCGGATTAAGGGAATGGAGCCCCCTGGGCTAAGGGGCCCCCATTCCCCCGTGAGGTTCCCCCTGTTATTGATCGGGCCGCGGGCGCCGCTGCCCCGGCCCAATCAATATTGCTGCTGAGCACTTTCAAGGGCCCCCTAGATGCCCAAGTCCCCTGGGCTGTAGCCCGGTTAGACCTCGGGTTAATCCGGCCCTGGCCGCAACATTTCACTCATTTCGCCATAGTCCTGGCTTTAACTTCTCCTAGTCTTACCCCAATCACGCAAGGAGTGGGTGTGACTTAAGGCTATTTGCATAATCAAGTGGGTGGAGCAATGCAGAGGTGTGGCTTAATACCATTTGCATCAAGTGGGTGGAGCAATGCAGGGGTGTGGCTTAATACCATTTGCATCAAGTGGGTGGAGCAATGCAGGGGTGTGGCTTAATACCATTTGCATCATCAAGTGATGGTGCAATGTGGATGTATGGCTTAATACAATTTGCATCATCAAGTGGGTGGAGCAATGCATGGGGTGTGGCTTAATGCCATTTGCATCAACAAGTTTTTTGAGTAGGATCTTGGAATGGACAATATCAATGATGGATAAACAATGGGTATTGATTGAAGCACTATCTGTATCCTGCTCTAACATTTCTTTCCCAATGCCTCCCCAGTTCACCCTTGATTTCTCACCCCACTATAGGACCTACGGTATCTAGATGGACCAACCTTTGAATACTTGTATATGTCTCTTCCTCGATTTCACCATTATTGCCATTGTTTGATATTCCGATGTTCCCTGGAACTATCACTAGAGATATGACAAAATACAAGTCATTATGCTGTATGTCTTCTTATACCACACATATATATATATATATATATATATATATATATAAAACTTACTGGTAGAGAATCTCTTTAGTTCCCTTCCGAAGTTTACTAGAGACCGGGAGATTGATCTTGGGTCTAACGTAATAGACTCTCATTGGCATGCAATTTTTCAAAATAGTCAGACAAAACAATTAGCAGTGCTTCCAAAACCGGCATATAGGCGCACACCTTTATATGGACACGATGGTCAAATTGACACATTGGCGCACAACTAAACCTGCTGAGCGTCCAGATATTTTACAGCTGGTAAACGATAAATTATTTGGCAGTAGCATTCTATATGATAGCATTCCATAATGATTTGGCAGTGTTGTATTGAGTTCAATGCAAGTTATTTCATTTTATCTTGGCCAAGCATTACAGCGGCAGCGACTCGCGTTAATAAATGTAGGACAATGAGGTTCTCCTTGCAGAATAACATGAGCATTTCTCAGAGACAGACAGGGCATGCTGGAGCTTGTAGTACTACATTAGTTAGAGATCCACGGGTTGCCAAGTCCGATGTGCCACTCGGGAGGTGAGCAACAGGTGCAGAGGACTGACACACAAGGCTGATATTATCCCAATGATTGACGGGACTTTATTTGCCAATCTCATGGTGTGTGTGTGTGTGGGGGGGGGGGGGGGGGGGGGCTGCTGACAGATGTATGTTGAACTGTTCAGGTTGCTAGGAGAGGAATTTGCCATGAGGTCATTCAATCCTACAACAACAACACATCACATAGGACGCAGTGTGAATATAGAACACGGGAGGACTCGGAGAATGCTGGGCCTTTCCAATACGCGCTGTCACGGGACTCCGACAAGCAGTAAATAATCACCAAACATTCTAAACTCATTTATTACAATCAGGAAAAAATAATTTGCCATAAAATTCCCATGTGTTCTGCATAACAGATCTAATATCTGTACAAATGATCACAAAGGTACTATACACAAAGAACTAATCACATAACAATGGACACAATTATAGATTTATAAGCCAGATTGATACATTTGGAGTTGATACACAGGGTTTTATTATGGTCTGGCAGAATAACTCTTGCTGCAACATTTTTGCATGTTTTGTTTCATCATGAATCTTGCTATTTATTCTGATATAAAACCATACTTGACAACTTTGCTTTGCTGTGATCCGGGAGGGGGGAATGTGGTGGGAGGGCGGAGGCAATTTGCATCATTTTGGATCCGTCTTGCCACAAAATAATTGTTTTTGTTGCGGGGGTAGGGCCAAAATGATGTGATTTGTGTCATTTTGGTAGCTGATGGACAGGATGTGGGAGGCCTTGCCTGCTCTCCCGGAGTCCAGGAGACCTACCCAGAATACAGGAGTCTCCGGGACATTCCAAGTATGTATATAACAGGCCACAGATCTGCATCTATGTACACTTGGAATAGAGCAGTGGCGGACTTTAAATGCGCTCTATAGCGCTTATATGCATGGGCAATGAGAGGGGTTATCTATACAGATTTATACAGCTATCCTAAAAGAAGGGCAGTTTGGAAAGAATGAGGGATAGGGGGATTTTGGATCCAAAAGAGGGACTGCCCTCCAAGCAAACCCCACAAAAATGTGTGACAGAACCATAATTTACATTCAAACATATTAAAACTACAGGGTTGATTTATCAAACCATCCAAACAGGAAAAGTGAAGGTGTTGCCCGTAGCAACCAATCAGAATCCAGCTACCATGTTCTAGAATGTACCAGATAAACGACAGTCAGAATCTGATTGGTTGCTATGGGCAACTCCACCGCTTATCCTTAGACGGTTTGATAAATCTACCCCTATATATTTCTGTGAATGTTTGTGTTTTTGCGGTGTTGTTGCTGTTCATAAAACATTGTGCTGCCCATGAGGTGTGGGAGTGCGAGTTTAAGAAAAACTACACTAATCGTAAACAGGAGGTTTGGCACTAGCAAATATGGCACATGGATGCGTCTACTGAGCCATACCAATGAAATATACATTTTCGCTCCCTATATAAAATAAATCAGGACACACGGACATGCCACGGATCTGTCTTGACCACGCCCAGCTCTTCCTAGCTACGCCACTGATCCACCCAACCACACTCCCAAGGACGATATGGTTAAACTATTTCAAGAAGTACTTTACTACAACAAAAGAATGTTTTATTGTGTGTCTGTAGTCATAAGACACAGCCATGGAACTAATCAGAGAATTTTTTCCTACTCATCAGGATTCCTAGGTATCTGGGGTCATGAGTTCGATTCCCGACCATGGCCTTATCTATGTGGAGTTTGTATGTTCTCCCTGTGTTTGCGTGGGTTTCTTCTGGGTGCTTTGGTTTCCTCTCACACTCCAAAAACATACTGGTAGGTTAATTGGCTGCTATCAAAATTGACCCTAGTCTCTCCCTCTCTGTCTGTGTGTGTATGTG
This sequence comes from Mixophyes fleayi, assembly GCF_038048845.1. Lineage (NCBI taxonomy): Eukaryota > Metazoa > Chordata > Amphibia > Anura > Limnodynastidae > Mixophyes > Mixophyes fleayi. The sequence continues at coordinate 134,490,721 of NC_134409.1, forward strand.
TGTGAGTGTGTATCTATATTAGGGAATTTAGACTGTAAGCTCCAATGGGGCAGGGACTGATGTGAGTCAATTCTCTGTACAGCGCTGCGGAATTAGTGACACTATATAAATAAATAAATGATGATGATGATAGATCTGGAGAAAACAAGAATTAGGACTTCTCCCTATTTAACAGAGACAGTGTTGACTTTTGCCCAAGTGCAGCGACACTTCACTGGCCGGTGAAACGGTAAGAGTCCTCTTGCCAGTGCCCACCAGTGTTGTCGGGAGCTGAGCATCGTTCAGCTGTTCCGGCACCGTTTAAATGGTAATTAGCGGCAAAACAAGACATTTCATGGCTGCGGTAAAGCAAGAACATCTATGTTGTCGCCGCTGGATAATGAACAGAGGCCTCAGTTTGCAAATATGTTTTGTAACTTAATCATGGCAAAACACTCCGAGATATGGGAACCTCCTCACAAGAAAACAGCTTGTTTTCTTTTTAGACTAAATAAATGTTTGTCTTTAAATATTGAAGTACATACGGCCTGCGTAAAAGCTGAAATCGTGCCTCTCGCCCAGCGCAGGAAATAACTGGTAGCTCTGTTCTTTTCCTAACACGCTCCTCGCTCGGAATTTCACAGGAATACTAAATGTTACATTGAAAATATTCCATGATACTGCTGAAGAAAGTGCATCACCCCTCGCGTACTAAAGTTGTTATTCTTGTTGTGTGGATTTAAAGCTTCGTCTGCCAACGAGCCAGAACTCGGCGGGTATGGTGGACATGAATGGATGATAGAAGGGGAGAAAGACAACACTTTAATATTCATAAGATCTGGAGGACTGAAGCAGTCAGGCTTTATACCAGTCTGTCTTCAGGCTTCCTCAGAAAGACTTTTTTTATTTTGAGAGATAAGTCATGTAAAATTTTCCCATACTTGGCAAAATTTTCAAACAATTCACTGAATGTTTTTCTGCTCAGTAGTTGAATCTGTGCATGATGTGTGGACGTAGGACAAAATGCCTACACAACATGAGCAGCGGGGTAGCTAAATATCCCTGAACAACAGTGTTAAATCTCAGCCTGGGGCTCCCCTCAAATGTGCTGTCCCCCCACATAATTACCCATACTGACCTGTATGTTATACAGTACCACTCACCTGCATGTTGTACGGTCCCACTCACCGGCATGTTGTACGGTCCCACTCACCGGCATGTTGTACGGTCCCACTCACCGGCATGTTGTACGGTCCCACTCACCGGCATGTTGTACGGTCCCACTCACCGGCATGTTGTACGGTCCCACTCACCGGCATGTTGTACGGTCCCACTCACCGGCATGTTGTACGGTCCCACTCACCGGCATGTTGTACGGTCTCACTCACCGGCATGTTGTACGGTCCCACTCACCGGCATGTTGTACGGTCCCACTCACCGGCATGTTGTACGGTCCCACTCACCGGCATGTTGTACGGTCCCACTCACCGGCATGTTGTACGGTCCCACTCACCGGCATGTTGTACGGTCCCACTCACCGGCATGTTGTACGGTCCCACTCACCGGCATGTTGTACGGTCCCACTCACCGGCATGTTGTACGGTCCCACTCACCGGCATGTTTTACGGTCCCACTGTACATACACCAGCCTACTCCTATCACTGATTGTAATTATTACCAATACTATACCATATAGCCCCAATGTTCAGCAATGTGCAGAGGACAATAGCATTGCTGTCTCACAGTGCTGGGCTCATGAGTTTGAGTCCAATCTGTGTGTAGTCTAGATGTTCTCTCTGTGTTTTTGTGTGGTTTTCCTCCCACACTCCAAATTATACACACCCTGCCACTAGTCTTCTGTCATTTTTACATACATTTCATTGGACGGATGAGCGAGTCATTTCGCCAAAATTGAAAAGAAGAGAAATTTAAATTTTGAAATGAATGAAGGGTTGATGTGATACTAGGCAGGAATTTAATATAATGAGATTACTGTTCCTACCCAGATCCACAATCCTGCAAAAGTAGACACAAAGGACCTGGTTCATTCTTGATCACAAGTCTATTAGCGTGCCGTAGCTTGTGTGAAATCAATCTGCGCCTGCACAGAACCAGACTTATAACAGTGAATATTGCACTTTTTTATTTTAACATATATAAAGATGCTGAAACATCATCATCAGCTATTTATATAGCGCCTCTAATTCCGCAGCGCTGTACAGAGAACACACTCATATCAGTCCCTGCCCCATTGGAGCTTACAGTCTAAATATTATACTATTTTTTTTATGATGTCCTCATTCAATATTGCCGCCCATCACTGATTTGGCAGAGGTGACACCCAATCATAGACTGACGCAGGTACCAGTTTGCCCTGCCCAGGAAGAAGAGCAAAGTTCTCTGGGCGAGTAATTCCGACCTGTCCATTCTAAAGGTGTGCAGTTAATGCTGCACCTGATTGGACAGAAGCCACGGCTAAGCCAATCAGGTGCAGCATTATGTACCGCCCTCCAATAATAAAATGCTATGATGTCTTCTTCCTGTGACTGTGAAAGGGTAAATTCGGTTGTCGCAGGGGCATTAAGAGTTGGGAGCACTATTAGAAAGACAGGACGTGAATAGCAGAAAACCCAATAAACCGCATACAGGATAAGAACAAAAACAAAACTAAATACAAATAATAGGGACAATGTCAGGGACTAATTAAATGCTAAAAAAACCACTGGGACTGTTTCTGGAACAATATTTTTGAATGCCACAAAAGGTCCCTTCATACGGATAAAAATAGTATTTTTACAACCAGACGCATTTCTTGGCTTTATCCGCATTACTAGATATTGTATCTTTGTCCTATGGTTTTTTGCAACAGATGAATGAACACCCAGATTTGCATTTCTCCTCTAAAAAAACCTCTCAGATTAAGCTGTTCTTTACAAGGCAATGAGGAATGGCAGGTATGGCTGCAGAATAACGTCTCGTATGTTCCTTTCTCCAGCCCACATTTTGGTCACACTGCTGCCAAAAATGTTGAGGTGAACGTTGGCCGCTGGGTCCTGTGGTTTGGGTAGATTTTCCGCACTCTCTTTGTGGCGGGTGGTTAGGTCAAAATATCTGCGCTCTACGTCCCTGCGACTGCTGTGCCGGGCCGGCGAGGAGACTTTAAATATCTTTTTATGTGTGTCTCTGACTATTAGTGACAAGACAGAAATAGTCACAAAATACACACAGGGCTCATTAGCCCATCTCTGAAGAAAGAAACACTCACTCCGGAGGGCTTAGTGGGATCTCTTGTGCTCTCTAAAACCTTTACAACTGCACACTGTGCGAGGTCCTGTCATCCGTCCAGAAATTCATGCAGAAAAAACACCAGGCACACATTTTGTGATGCTTTTTCTAGGAAAAGTCAGCGGGAAGCAAACATGAATCTGCTAGCTTGTGATTATAGGAGTACGCTTAAAGGGGAAGGTTCAATTCCAAGATAGATAGATAGACGATACATCACTGGGAAGTGTCAGAATATGAAGAGGGGAATGGAGGCAGCAGGAAGCCACAGACTGTGAGTTATATAGTGGAAGGAGCAGGGTCCCCCAGCAGCACAGAGTATATCAGGAGATAAGTGATGTGTTAGTGAGGACAGGGCTGCATGTGACAGGGGCAGTGACATGATGTGAGGAGGGGAAGGGAGGCAGCAGGAAGCCACAGACTGAGAGTTATATAGTGGAAGGAGCAGGGTCCTCCAGCAGCACAGAGTATATATCAGGAGATGAGTGATGTGTTAGTGAGGACAGGGCTGCATGTGACAGGGGCAGTAACATGATGTGAGGAGGGGAATGGAGGCAGCAGGAAGCCACAGACTGAGAGTTATATAGTGGAAGGAGCAGGATAAAATATTCATAAATCACTGCAAAAAATTATTTGCTCCCACTGTTATACACTTGTCACCTCAGTAAGTGTAATTTTAATAAACCCCTCATCCTTCAAACTACCCATTTTCCCTCTCACAAAGTTACAGTACCGCGTTTTAGCCTGTGCTTACGCAGAAGCATACATTAAACATTCATTACGTCAGTGTCTTTATCCTGTAGACAAGGCCTTTATACCTGTGGTGACATCACCAGACATAGTCATGTGTTGAGAGGGAACAGAATCCCGGTCAGGTGCTGTGAATGTGTTATACTGGTCTGTGACCTCTCAGACATCCAAGGTCCCTGACGGTCAGTCATGTGATTCAGTGACCGAGGACCTATGAATAGAAGCAGAATACGGAAATAAGTAACTGGATCACACTACAGAATAACCTTTCAATGTGTTCCATACATGACTTAGTATTGTGACACCATCCCAGACATAACAGCACTTACTGAAGACATCATCCCCCGGTGTTATTACAGCTCAGAATATCCCAACTGTATATCTTCCTGCGGAATATATAATATTATAATACAAAGTCCAGATGATACTGTACTGTCCAGCCTATAATCTGCAAGACTGCTGAGCAGACGGTTACAAAAAAACGAACACAATAAAAATGATTTTATGTGACATGTAATGCACACCTGCCTACTAACCTGGAATTTCTGGGAGGCTCCCGAATTTCGGGGAGTCCTCACGGACTCCCGGAAGAGTAGGCAAAACTCACGAAATTTGGCAAAACTCACGGCAGTGAACTGAGGGGGCAGGGCTTAATCGTGTAGTTAAGCTCCGCCCCCTCCATTCAATGCCGTGAATCTCGGCTTTTAATAGTGGGGGTGGGGCTATGGTGATGCAAAATGTCACCAACCACAACCTCCTCCTACCCCATGTCACATGACTTCTCCCCTGGATCTTAGAAGTGTATATATATACACACACACACATATATACACACATACATACACATATGTACATACATTAAACTTAATAAAGTGTATTTTACTAAATATAGCTAATTCATGCCTACATGTACAGAGCTCAATAATTAAACAGTGCATTGATGGATCAAATAATATATCTTATTTAACACTCCAATTTTTTATTGACTGTAAATAATATCATACAGAAGTGAAAGTTGCTCAATCAATTTATAGGTTCATAGCAGGTGCTTGAAAGGGCGGGGTTATCCCAAAAAGAACAAACAAAGAGAAAAATCCCCCAGGAACACTGCTATAACCAGCTAAGGAGCCACTATTTCTATTTGTACATAAAAATGCAGAAATCTCAGTTGCACACATTTGCAAATGTATGTAAAGCCATCCGCCACTCCACGGCGCTTCTGCTAATAGGGTGCTCCTAACTCTAAACAGTGACAGCCCCATATATTTGGGCCATACATATGTGTGTTTTTAAATTGAGAGCTAACTTACCAAGAGGTGCCCCAGGATCCTCCAAATGGCAATACACAATACAGCACCAGCACTCCCCCTCAGCTACTGACACCAACATGCCTCTCAGACAAACAATACAGAAGTGGAAGTTGCTCAATCAATTAATAGGTTCATAGCAGGTGCTTGAAAGGGTGGGGTTATCCTGAAAGAAACAAACACAGAGACAGATAATATCATGTTAAACAATAAAGTCAATTAATTATTCTAATAATTTATATAATTCAATGTTTGCTGCTGTGACATTTGGATTTAATATTCTTTAATAATCTTGTGTAATTGCTTCTTCTATAGAAGTCATTTACGAAGAATAAAACATCCGATGCACAGTACAGAGACCGGCCTTGGTTTCGTCATGCCACTCAATTGACCACAGGTGGCGGTGTCTGCAGAGGGGCACAACTTTCATTTTCCATATTGGATAAATAATTATTTTTCATTTCTCTTGAAAAACACAGAAGTTCTATTTGTTAAAATGCAACATCAGCCATAGACTCCAATGGAACAGTGCCCCCTGTGGCTATAAATATATCCTAGCAGAATATTTGCTATGAATATTATTATTAGCATATATTAATATAGCGCCGCATACTCTGCAGCAATTTACAATTGTGAACCAGCATAGAAATAAAGAAAGATTGGCCATTAGCACACAAACAAAGCGGTTAGAGCAGGGGTAGGCAACCTGCGGCTCTCCAGATGTTTGTGAAACTACAAGTCCCAGCATGCTTTGCCAGTAGATAACCAGCAGATAGGTGGCAGGGCATGCTGGGATTTGTAGTTTCACAAACACCTGGAGAGCCGCAGGCTGCCTACCCCTGGGTTAGAGGGAACTGTTCGCAAGTTTATAATCATCACCATTTTTTTTATATAGCACCACCAATACTGGAGTGCAGTACAGAGAATATTCCTTATTCACAGCAGCCATTTAACTTACCAGTATGATTTTGGAGTAGGAGGAAACTGAAGCACCCGGAGGAAATGCACGCAAACATGGGGAGAACATACAAACTCCACTTAGATAAGGTCATGTACGGGAATTGAACCCATGACCCCAGTGCTGTGAGGCAGAAGTGCTAACCACTGAACCACCGTGCTAGAGGGAAATCAGAGATTTATACAGGAGCCTTAGTGCCACATATTGCATATTGGTCCAGTCAGAATGCAATAGGTAAAAGTGCTTAGTGGGGATGTGATCCAGTCACACAGTAACGTTGGTTTGGTGGTCAGAGGGTGGGTTGAGTATAGGAAGAGAATACATGTAAGCTTTGAGTGCACAGTGTAGAGCGGCGGTTCACAAAGTGTGCGCCGCGGCTCCCAGGGGTGCCGCGGCGCTGTCACTGGGGTGCCGCGGGCCAGACATAAAAAAAAAAAAGAGCACATAAACTTACCAATCCGCCGGGCGCCGGGACCCAGCAGCCTCCTCTCTCCCGCAGCTGTCACTGAATATCGACGTCAGTAACAAGCTGCTGCGGGAGAGAGGAGGCTGCTGGGTCCCGGCGCCCGGCGGATTGGTAAGTTTCTGTGTTCTTTTTTTTTCTTCTATGTCTGGCCTGTGGCAGAGGAGTGAGAGGGAGCGTGACAGCGGAGGGTGACAGTGGGGCAGAGTAAGAGTGACAGCGGGGCAGAGTGAGTGTGACAGTAGGGCAGAGTGAGTGTGACAGTGGGGCAGAGTGAGTGTGACAGCGGGGCAGAGTAAGAGTGACAGCGGGGCAGAGTAAGAGTGACAGTGGGGCAGAGTAAGAGTGACAGCGGGGCAGAGTAAGAGTGACAGCGGGGCAGAGTAAGAGTGACAGCAGCGGCAGAGTGAGAGTGACAGCAGGGGCAGAGTAAGAGTGACAGTGGGGCAGAGTAAGAGTGACAGTGGGGCAGAGTAAGAGTGACAGCAGGGGCAGAGTGAGAGTGACAGCGGGGCAGAGGGAGAGTGACAGCAGGGGCAGAGTAAGAGTGACAGTGGGGCAGAGTAAGAGTGACAGCGGGGCAGAGTGAGAGTGACAGCAGGGGCAGAGTAAGAGTGACAGTGGGGCAGAGTAAGAGTGACAGCGGGGCAGAGGGAGAGTGACAGCAGGGGCAGAGTGAGAGTGACAGCGGAGGGTGACAGTGGGGCAGAGTAAGAGTGACAGCAGGGGCAGAGTAAGAGTGACAGTGGGGCAGAGTAAGAGTGACAGTGGGGCAGAGTAAGAGTGACAGCGGGGCAGAGGGAGAGTGACAGCGGGGCAGAGTAAGAGTGACAGCGGGGCAGAGTAAGAGTGACAGCAGGGGCAGAGGGAGAGTGACAGCGGGGCAGAGTGAGAGTGACAGCAGGGGCAGAGTAAGAGTGACAGTGGGGCAGAGTAAGAGTGACAGCGGGGCAGAGTGAGAGTGACAGCAGGGGCAGAGGGAGAGTGACAGCGGGGCAGAGTGAGAGTGACAGCAGGGGCAGAGTAAGAGTGACAGTGGGGCAGAGTAAGAGTGACAGCGGGGCAGAGTAAGAGTGACAGCAGGGGCAGAGGGAGAGTGACAGCGGGGCAGAGTGAGAGTGACAGCGGGCAGAGTAAGAGTGACAGTGGGGCAGGGTAAGAGTGACAGCGGGGCAGAGGGAGAGTGACAGCGGGGCAGAGTGAGAGTGACAGCGGAGGGTGACAGTGGGGCAGAGTAAGAGTGACAGCGGGGCAGAGGGAGAGTGACAGCGGGGCAGAGTAAGAGTGACAGCGGGGCAGAGGGAGAGTGACAGTGGGGCAGAGTAAGAGTGACAGCGGGGCAGAGGGAGAGTGACAGCGGGCAGAGTGAGAGTGACAGCGGGCAGAGTGAGAGTGACAGCAGGGGCAGAGTAAGAGTGACAGTGGGGCAGAGTAAGAGTGACAGCGGGGCAGAGTGAGAGTGACAGCAGGGGCAGAGTAAGAGTGACAGTGGGGCAGAGTAAGAGTGACAGCGGGGCAGAGTAAGAGTGACAGCGGGGCAGAGTGAGAGTGACAGCAGGGGCAGAGTAAGAGTGACAGCGGGCAGAGTAAGAGTGACAGTGGGGCAGAGTAAGAGTGACAGTGGGGCAGAGTAAGAGTGACAGCAGGGGCAGAGTAAGAGTGACAGCAGGGGCAGAGTGAGAGTGACAGCGGGGCAGAGTGAGAGTGACAGCAGGGGCAGAGGGAGAGTGACAGCAGGGGCAGAGTGAGAGTGACAGCAGGGGCAGAGTAAGAGTGACAGTGGGGCAGAGTAAGAGTGACAGCGGAGCAGAGTGAGAGTGACAGCGGGGCAGAGTGAGAGTGACAGCAGGGGCAGAGGGAGAGTGACAGCGGGGGCAGAGTGAGAGTGACAGCGGAGCAGAGTAAGAGTGACAGCGGGCAGAGTGAGTGTGACAGCGGGGCAGAGTGAGAGTGACAGCGGGGCAGAGTAAGAGTGACAGCGGGGCAGAGTAAGAGTGACAGCGGGGCAGAGTAAGAGTGACAGCGGGGCAGAGTAAGAGTGACAGCGGGCAGAGTAAGAGTGACAGCGGGGCAGAGTGAGAGTGACAGCGGGGCAGAGTGAGAGTGACAGCAGGGGCAGAGTAAGAGTGACAGTGGGGCAGAGTAAGAGTGACAGCGGGGCAGAGGGAGAGTGACAGCGGGGCAGAGTAAGAGTGACAGCGGGGCAGAGTGAGAGGGACAGCAGGGGCAGAGTAAGAGTGACAGCGGGCAGAGTAAGAGTGACAGTGGGGCAGAGTAAGAGTGACAGCAGGGGCAGAGTAAGAGTGACAGCGGGCAGAGTAAGAGTGACAGTGGGGCAGAGTGAGAGTGACAGCGGGGCAGAGTGAGAGTGACAGCGGGCAGAGTAAGAGTGACAGTGGGGCAGAGTAAGAGTGACAGCGGGGCAGAGGGAGAGTGACAGCGGGGCAGAGTGAGAGTGACAGCGGAGGGTGACAGTGGGGCAGAGTGAGAGTGACAGCGGGGCAGAGTGAAAGTGACAGCAGGGGCAGAGGGAGAGTGACAGCGGGGGCAGAGTGAGAGTGACAGCGGAGCAGAGTAAGAGTGACAGCGGGCAGAGTGAGTGTGACAGCGGGGCAGAGTGAGAGTGACAGCGGGGCAGAGTAAGAGTGACAGCGGGGCAGAGTAAGAGTGACAGCGGGCAGAGTAAGAGTGACAGCGGGGCAGAGTGAGAGTGACAGCGGGGCAGAGTGAGAGTGACAGCAGGGGCAGAGTAAGAGTGACAGTGGGGCAGAGTAAGAGTGACAGCGGGGCAGAGGGAGAGTGACAGCGGGGCAGAGTAAGAGTGACAGCGGGGCAGAGTGAGAGTGACAGCAGGGGCAGAGTAAGAGTGACAGTGGGGCAGAGTAAGAGTGACAGCGGGGCAGAGTAAGAGTGACAGCAGGGGCAGAGGGAGAGTGACAGCGGGGCAGAGTGAGAGTGACAGCGGGCAGAGTAAGAGTGACAGTGGGGCAGGGTAAGAGTGACAGCGGGGCAGAGGGAGAGTGACAGCGGGGCAGAGTAAGAGTGACAGCGGGCAGAGTAAGAGTGACAGTGGGGCAGAGTAAGAGTGACAGCGGAGCAGAGTGAGAGTGACAGCGGGGCAGAGTGAGAGTGACAGCAGGGGCAGAGGGAGAGTGACAGCAGGGGCAGAGTGAGAGTGACAGCAGGGGCAGAGTAAGAGTGACAGCGGGGCAGAGTAAGAGTGACAGTGGGGCAGAGTGAGAGTGACAGCGGGGCAGAGTGAGAGTGACAGCAGGGGCAGAGTAAGAGTGACAGCGGAGCAGAGTGAGAGTGACAGCGGGGCAGAGTGAGAGTGACAGCAGGGGCAGAGGGAGAGTGACAGCAGGGGCAGAGTGAGAGTGACAGCAGGGGCAGAGTAAGAGTGACAGCGGGCAGAGTGAGAGTGACAGCGGGGCAGAGTGAGAGTGACAGCAGGGGCAGAGGGAGAGTGACAGCAGGGGCAGAGTGAGAGTGACAGCGGGGCAGAGTAAGAGTGACAGCGGGGCAGAGTGAGAGTGACAGCAGGGGCAGAGTGAGAGTGACAGCGGAGGGTGACAGTGGGGCAGAGTGAGAGTGACAGCAGGGGCAGAGGGAGAGTGACAGCGGGCAGAGTGAGAGTGACAGCGGGGCAGAGTGAGAGTGACAGCGGGGCAGAGTGAGTGTGACAGCGGGGGCAGAGTGAGAGTGACAGCGGGGGCAGAGTGAGAGTGACAGCGGGGGCAGAGTGAGTGTGACAGCGGGGCAGAGTGAGTGTGACAGCAGGGGCAGAGGGAGAGTGACAGCGGGGCAGAGTAAGAGTGACAGCAGGGGCAGAGGGAGAGTGACAGCGGGGCAGAGTAAGAGTGACAGCGGGGCAGAGTGAGAGTGACAGCGGGGCAGAGTGAGAGTGACAGCGGGGCAGAGTAAGAGTGACAGCGGGGCAGAGTGAGAGTGACAGCGGGGCAGAGTGAGAGTGACAGCAGGGGCAGAGTAAGAGTGACAGCGGGGCAGAGTGAGAGTGACAGCGGGGCAGAGTAAGAGTGACAGCGGGGCAGAGTGAGAGTGACAGCGGGGCAGAGTGAGAGTGACAGCAGGGGCAGAGGGAGAGTGACAGCAGGGGCAGAGTGAGAGTGACAGCAGGGGCAGAGTAAGAGTGACAGCGGGCAGAGTGAGAGTGACAGCGGGGCAGAGTAAGAGTGACAGCGGGGCAGAGTGAGAGTGACAGCGGGGCAGAGTGAGAGTGACAGCAGGGGCAGAGGGAGAGTGACAGCAGGGGCAGAGTGAGAGTGACAGCAGGGGCAGAGTAAGAGTGACAGCGGGCAGAGTGAGAGTGACAGCGGGGCAGAGTAAGAGTGACAGCGGGCAGAGTGAGAGTGACAGCGGGGCAGAGTGAGTGTGACAGCGGGGCAGAGTGAGAGTGACAGCAGGGGCAGAGGGAGAGTGACAGCGGGCAGAGTGAGAGTGACAGCGGGGCAGAGTGAGAGTGACAGCGGGGCAGAGTAAGAGTGACAGCGGGCAGAGTGAGAGTGACAGCGGGCAGAGTGAGAGTGACAGCGGGGCAGAGTAAGAGTGACAGCGGGGCAGAGTAAGAGTGACAGCGGGCAGAGTGAGTGTGACAGCGGGGCAGAGTGAGAGTGACAGCAGGGGCAGAGGGAGAGTGACAGCGGGCAGAGTGAGAGTGACAGCGGGGCAGAGTGAGAGTGACAGCAGGGGCAGAGTGAGAGTGACAGCAGGGGCAGAGGGAGAGTGACAGCGGGCAGAGTGAGAGTGACAGCAGGGGCAGAGGGAGAGTGACAGCGGGCAGAGTGAGAGTGACAGCGGGGCAGAGTGAGTGTGACAGCGGGGCAGAGTGAGAGTGACAGCAGGGGCAGAGTAAGAGTGACAGCGGGCAGAGTGAGAGTGACAGCGGGGCAGAGTGAGAGTGACAGCAGGGGCAGAGGGAGAGTGACAGCGGGCAGAGTGAGAGTGACAGCGGGGCAGAGTGAGAGTGACAGCGGGGCAGAGTGAGTGTGACAGCGGGGCAGAGTGAGAGTGACAGCAGGGGCAGAGTAAGAGTGACAGCGGGCAGAGTGAGAGTGACAGCGGGGCAGAGTGAGAGTGACAGCAGGGGCAGAGGGAGAGTGACAGCGGGCAGAGTGAGAGTGACAGCGGGGCAGAGTGAGAGTGACAGCAGGGGCAGAGGGAGAGTGACAGCGGGCAGAGTGAGAGTGACAGCGGAGGGTGACAGTGGGGCAGAGTAAGAGTGACAGCGGGGCAGAGTGAGAGTGACAGCGGGCAAAGTGAGTGTGACAGCGGGGCAGAGTGAGAGTGACAGCAGGGGCAGAGGGAGAGTGACAGCGGGCAGAGTGAGAGTGACAGCGGGGCAGAGTAAGAGTGACAGCGGGGCAGAGTGAGAGTGACAGCGGGCAGAGTGAGTGTGACAGCGGGGCAGAGTGAGAGTGACAGCAGGGGCAGAGGGAGAGTGACAGCGGGCAGAGTGAGTGTGACAGCGGGGCAGAGTGAGAGTGACAGCAGGGGCAGAGTGAGAGTGACAGCGGGCAGAGTGAGTGTGACAGCGGGGCAGAGTAAGAGTGTCTGGATGCAGAGGGGGCAGAGTGCCTGGATGCAGAGGGGGCAGTGTGTCTGGATGCAGAGGGGGCAGAGTGCCTGGATGCAGAGGGGGCAGAGTGTCTGGATGCAGAGGGGGCTAAGGGCAGAGTGTCTGGATGCAGAGGGGGCATTTTTGCATACAACTAAATAAGTATTTCTGTCCTGACCTAAATACTTATTACAATTTTTTGACCCAACTATTTCTAAAACAGGACTGCTCAATAATTATTTTGGAGGGGTGCCTTGAAAAAATTTGGAGACTCTAAGGGTGCCGCGAACTGCAAAAGTTTGGGAACCACTGGTGTAGAGTATTATCAAGCTGAATATCCTGGGGGGATTTAGAAGGTAATTTGATAAGCCGCTTAAAAAGGTGATACTTCAGGGGAACCTTGAAGTTTTTGGAGGCTAGGAGGAAGTCTAATTGTATAGTGGAGGGAATTCCACAGAGTGGGTGCAGCCTGAAACAAATCCTGCAACCGGGAATGGGAGAAAGTAACAAATGAGAATGGAACACGTGAAAATTAAAATATGGAGTTTCAGGTGGCGAGAGGGACATCTGAGAAGAAATGGCAGAAGGTTATTGAGTAATGCGGTCCCAAAAAGATGCTTAATAATCCAGAGAGGTGATAGTGGAACCCTATGAAGCTTATTTATTTTTTGAGAGAAGTGGTATAGATAGAGAAGAGACGAGGAACTAGGACCGAGCCTGACGGAGGAAGCTGGAGAAGCCAACACTGAAGGTACGGTTTGATAGGTAGGATGAGAACCAGGATAGCACAGTGTCCTGAAGACCAAGGGATTGTTTGTATGAGAACTGACAGTATCAAATTCAGCACAAGGGTCAAGGAGAATTATAATTAACCTTTAATTAGATGGCCCTGACCCCAATGAGCTGGGGGGGTCCAGTGGGAGAATATAGCACAGCAGCACGCAGAGAGAAGGGGGTGAAACTCTGGATAGTATGTAGATCAAAAGACAGGAATTTGAGTAATAAAACAGTTGGTAGGACCGTGAATACGTGGAATTGAGGCGTCCATTCATGAAATGTACAGGTACATCCCATAACAGCCAATCAGATACTGACATTGTTGTAGCAAACTTTTGATTGGTTATTATGGCTTACAATAGTTCCCCGAGCACAAGATTCCTCATCATCACCATTTATTTATATAGCGCCACTAATTCCGCAGCGCTGTACAGAGAACCCACTCACATCAGTCCCTGCCCCATTGGAGCTTACAGTCTAAATTCCCTAACACACACACACACACACACACACACAGACAGACACACTAGGGTCAATTTGTTAGCAGCCAATTAACCTACTAGTATGTTTTTGGAGTGAAGATTATGTGAATGTCCACTTTTTTGTTTTTAAAATATGCACTGCTATTATTATTATTATTATTAGTAGTAGTAGTAGTAGTAGTAGTAGTAGTAGTAGTAGTTTTTTATTTGTAGGCAACATAAAGTTCTGCAAACATAAGTTATATAAGCAAACAAAATATCACAAAAATGTGATACTATAAAGTGTTGATTTCAGCCTCAGCCGCCCAGTCAGAGGATGCGAGATGTTAGAACACAAGGACGCTGCTTTCTGTCAAGTTGCCTGGGAATAGATGAATGGAAACGAACACACAAGAGATTCTGGCTTTCCAGGAACTTTCAGCAGGCTTCGCAGAACGTTAGTAAATATTGTGCCAGCATTCACTAGAGGAGCAATATACAGAGGGGAACAGTGAGGCTATAAGGAACATTACTATTAAGCACAAGCTTCCCATACATAAAATGGTTATATGGGGTCTTAGAAAACCCCCTTATTAATGACTCCTTGAGGCCCTGTCCCGCCCACAGAAAAGTCTGTACTCCTGGGGTCATCATCACCATTTATTTATATAGCGCTACTAATTCCACAGCACTGTACAGAGAACTCACTCACATCAGTCCCTGCCCCATTGGGGCTTACAGTCTAAATTCCCTAATAAAGACACACACACACACACACAGTCTGGGGGAACAACCTGACTTTCAGCAGGTCTCCCGGACATTACATGGGGGGGTAGTCGCTTATGAGAAGTAGTCGCACCAGGCACGAGCCCAAGTGATTTATGTCAGATTATAACTCACTAGCAAAAGTGACCGGGATGTTGTGTGAAATATTACTGGAGTAACGTGCATATAACAGTATGTGCAAACATGGAGGGCCTGATTCATGCCCGAACGCAACTTGCGTGTAGAAGAAGAGTGCATAGCTTGAGCGTAATTCTGACCGTATTCAAATCCGTGCACATCTTGAGATGCACTTCGATTTGAATATCCATTATATACATAAATCTAGATGACCCTAAAGCATACTGTACATTCAATACGTCTTTATAGTAGAGATGCTCAGGCTCGGTTCCTCGAGAACCGAACACACCTGAACTTAGGGGATCCGAGTACCGACCTGAGCCTGCTCGGTACTTTTGCGCGCCCTCGGAATCGAAAACGAGGCAAAATGTCATCATTACGTCGCCGGATCTCGCGATTTTTGGATCCCTTTTTAAGATCCAACATAACGATGGGTGGGAGGGAGGGTGGTCCCCAGGACAATTCCATCTTGCACCGTTTTTCTTTTCTGCCACTGCTGTGTGCCAATGTGCCCTAGATGTGCTAGGGACTGCCGTGTGTTTGTGTCATTGCTCTGGCGCTTACCATCCAGCCAGGTCACTGCAGTATTTGTCCGAAAGTGTATGATAATATTGTGATCTGTGAGGTGGTCAAAATTGACTGCACATGACTTGAAATTGGTGTTATTGAGGTTAATAATAATATAGGAACAAAAAAAGAGCAAAAATATGTGATTTTAGCATATTTTAGGATTTTTCCTAAAAAATACAAAACCAAAACACACGAGGGCGGTTTTGCCAAAACCAAAACACGAAGTTAATCCAGATCCAAAACCAAAACCAAAACCAGTTCACGGGGGTCAGTGAGCATCTCTACTTTATAGTCTCTTTTACTTTCATACACAAGTTCTTTGCTAGTGGCACACATACGTGTACTTTTTAATACAAACACTATGCCATGACAGTCATCACTATCAGCGCTGCCTGTAGCTGGTGCAAATGATACGGTACGATAAGGGTCTGAATCTGCCCTGGAGCACCCATAGCGTGACCTTACCCTGCATTCTACGACCCCTCCCACCCCTGTTCGCCCTTTAAGTTGTAGGCAGTCATAGGCGTCTTATGCGTTCAGACATGAATTTCATGCCATCGCGTTTATTGGCGTAAGTTCTGTTTGGACCATACCGTTCACGCAAGATCCCACACGCATATGGACTTACGACAAAACATGAATCAGGCCCTAAGTGTTTATCCCTGCCTTTGTCCATACTTTTATCTTTGTATCTGTATTTTGCGCTGGTGGGTGGAGCTTCATTACATAATTGCTCCGCCTGATTGGCAAGCCCCGCCCACCTCTTACTTCCCTACCTAGCCTATATATCTCCTTATCTCCACGGTTTTGGGAGGATTCTGGGTTCCTCTAATTCCCACTGTGCTTGCCTATGACCTTTAACTACGACAACAGATTACTGGAATGAATATTTAATTGATCACAATATGCTTTTGAGGCTACACATTGGTTTATTTTTTTTAAAGAAAAAACAGAGCATAATTTATTTTGTTAGAATTATTATTATTGGATTATTATGTGTTAGTAATAGATCAACTGTAGCATTTTTTTCCATTAGAATAATATGACCTTTATGATTTG
Organism: Mixophyes fleayi; assembly: GCF_038048845.1. Lineage (NCBI taxonomy): Eukaryota > Metazoa > Chordata > Amphibia > Anura > Limnodynastidae > Mixophyes > Mixophyes fleayi. Next base: position 134,506,805 of record NC_134409.1, read on the forward strand.
CTTATTATAAATGTTTTCCTTATTTTGTAATGTACAGGCTTTTAGATATATTTGATTGTATTCAGTTAGACTTATTTGGGACCGTTTTGTAATCAATTTTTATGCTGTATTTATTTATTTACTTAATATGCATATTTATTTCTTTTTTGCAAAATATTAATAAACAATGGTTAAATATCTTGTTTCAGGTTTTTTTTATCTGTAAATGATTTGTAAATTATATTCCATTCTTGTTTAAAAACCTTGATTTGAGAAAACAAAAAAAAAATTGATATAATCTCTAGAGTTAGATAAATATAAGATGTCAGTTCCGGTATCACACAGCAACCAATCATGTTTCAGCTTTGAACACTCTTGTGTTCTACAAAATGATGTTGGATTATCAGACTAATCTCTTTCGGTGATCACAGAACTGTTTAACATTCCAACAGCAAATGGATAGTTACTATTTCTTGGAAGTCTAAAGGTATGTGCGACATAATCCTGCATAATCCTATGAAGAAATTTTTTTTTTTCCACAAATGTAATTTTATTAAAACTTTTAAATGGTTGAAATTCAAACTGTTTAAAAATATGTTTTCTTTTAGTGTTTTTGGCTATTTTACTCATGAAGATTCACTTGCATGCTATTATGTCCCCAGCAGTACCAATATTTCAAAGTTGTAGCCATTATGGTGTCGCTTTTGCTCAGTCTGCTTAAAAACATATCATCCCTGGTCATGCAAAAGGTAGAAACATGTAAAGGTGACATGTTGGCTCTGCAGATTATTATCACAAGGCAATTGGATGAGATTAACCAGAGACTCAGGCGGCTTTTAAAACCAGAAAGGAAAAAATAAATTATTGTATCTGAGATTATCCCTGAGGCTTGCTTTCTACAGACACTATGAAGAGCTCTGCTACGCAATGTAATGAGGAGAGGAATGTCATACACAAAGATAATCACTGAGTCTCTTTCTACAGACACTATGAAGAGCTCTGCTACGCAAGGTAATGAGTAGAGGAATGTCATACACACAGATAATCACTGAGAGTCTCTTTCTACAGACACTATGAAGAGCTCTGCTACACAAGGTAATGAGGAGGGGGATGTCATACACACAGAGATAACCACTGAGCACCTCTTTGTACGGACACCGAAAGGAGCACTAATCAGAGGAATGTCATATACAGATATAATCACTAAGCACTTTCTTTTACATACACTGTCAGGAGCACTGCTACACAAGGTAATGAGGAGGAGATTCTCATACACTATCCGTGGATGGCGTTTTCTGGGTTTTCAGTCGAACCTGCCAGAGAGGTGAATTTGTGAAGAATTCTCCCTGCCCCATTCCTCCCTGGCAGACTGCAAGCTGCCACCCATCCTTCCTGTCCGCCTGTTTTGGACAATGGTTTGTGACCGTGTAGTAATACACAGATGATTCTCACTGCTGTCTGCCTGGCTGCAATCACTTATCAAATACACTGATGACATTGATCCCAATCTTGTTACTTAAAGTGTTTATCGAGAGCTCATCACTGTATCGCAGAACAAAACACCACAAGATTAAACTGAAGATCTCATTTGTCTCTAGGAAACTCTACTCATTATTACAGCAATTCTTTCCAAGAATTTAGCAGACGGACTTTTCACCGCCCAGTAAATAAAAGAAGAGGAGAACCCAGAAATGTTCAGTTAGGTTGGATGGTCCTATTATACAGTTATAATGTAATTCAAATTCAATAAATATATAAAGCATAGTTGACTATTCTACCGGAATGTCCAGCAGACTCCCACATTTTGGGCAGTTCTCCCATCTACATGCATTTATATAGCACCAGCAAATTCCGTAGCGCATTCCTTTGGAAGTGGGCGGGGTATGGTTGACGCAATTCGATGCACCATCATGACCCCACGCCCCGCTGAGCATTGATTCAAATCCTTGCACAGCAGGGGGAGGGGGCAATGATTATGCAAGTTGCGTCAATGCGCCCCCCCATGAAGGGAAGATTCAAAAATAGCCTAGTATGTATTAAAGTTTATATCATGCAGAATAGGAACAGATACTAACGATTAAAGGCAAGAGAAGAAGGAGATGATACTCTAAAGAGCGGCAATGTTGAATAACAGGTAGAAAATTTTCCACTACAATAGTTTGATAAGTAGTATTACAGCTGACCACCGAGTGACCCGTACCCGCCTGTGGTTAAAGCATTTTGCTGATTACTGGATAAATGCAGCAATTATTTACATGAACGTCTGCTGCAGGTGTGAAACCAAAGAGATTCTATGCAAAATGATTACTGGATACAATCACTCTGATCTTCCACAAATACAGGGACACAGCAATAGGAAAACATTTCTCACAGTTCTTGTGTTTTTCTGCTCACAGCTGGGTCTCTTTATTTGTGATCTCTGTGTATTTGTCCAGTAACATTTCAGAAATAGATTTCTGGCCTCTCTTAAAGAGCAAGTAATGCCGTTATATCACAGCACTGGGGTCATGAGTTAGAATCCCGACCATGGCCTTATCTGTGTGGAGTTTGTATGTTCTCCCCGTGTTTGCGTGGGTTTCCTCCGGGTGCTCCGGTTTCCTCCCACACTCCAAAAACATACTGGTAGGTTAATTGGCTGCTGACAAAATTAACCCTAGACTGTGTGTGTGTCTGTGTGTATGTTAGGGACTTTAGACTGTAAGCTAAATGGGGGCAAGGACTGATGTGAATGACAAAAATCTTCTCTGTACAGCGCTGCGGAATTGGTGGCACTATATAAATGATGATGGTGATGATTTTATATAATATATATATATGCAGGATTCATGGAAGGTCTTTAGTTGGGCAGGAAATAATTAAATAGATCTAGGTGCTCCAATGAAATCAGTTTAATCTAACGATCTTCAACAATATTGTTCTCTTCCTAAAGAACTCTCACATTGCCCGTCTGCTCATGCAAAAAGGCGGATGCCAATCCTTATGTAATAGAGAATTGTCAAACAATAAAGAAAGAACCACAAATCCCTATACAGAACAATTACCTTGATGTCTTTTTTTAAAAAAGAAAAACCAAAGAATTATATGTATTCTAATAGGAACAAAGAAAAAAATGCAAGTTTTAAATAAGTGTGTTTTGGAACCTCTTTTTTCTGCCATATTCCAATTAGAATATGTATCATTTTTTGGATTTTTTTTTAAAAACAAGAAGATCATTTTGGTTTATAAGAATCTACAGTCCTTTTCTTCTTCGCACTTTTTATATTTCTTGATAATTCTTTGGTTGGGCAGGGTTTGGCTGATTGGGGGATTTGGCTGTGCTGGGTTTGGAGGGGCGTGGTCTATGAGAAAGGGGTGTGGCTACATCCTACCCGAGAATGGTTTGGGTGAATTTGGGAACTGTCTTTTATGCAAATTGCCAACTAGCCCACATGCCCTTAGCCCACCCCTAGCAACCTAACGACCAATCCACTGTGTTCGAGCGCAGTTCAGGCCCCCTAATCTTACCCTATAGTATATACTATATATGTATGTACTATATATTTATGTACTACCCTATAGTACATAACATATATAAGTAGCTGCATGATTTTGCATACTGCCATGTCTCTGTGCCACAATGTACTGCTCTATTTTTGCACAATGTTCTCAATTCAAGTGACCTAAACACTAAAATAACTTAAAAAAAAACCTTTGTATCTAGTGTAAAAATAATGGATTCTATCCATTGTGATATGTGCTAGTGTCTTTAATTTATCACTATTACAAATACTATTAACCCATGAAGCTACTGGAAGGACAAAGTTACTTCATCAAGGAGCGGAGAGGCCTCTTCCTGGCCAGCGATGTGCACAGAGTGTGGATGATGCCGTCTCCGAACATCTGGAAACCAGCAAAGGAATGTCTTATGTTTAATAAACACTGGCAGGGCTCTATCCCCGGTGCTTTGATGTTATCACTCCACTGTCTCCTTGTGGTTTTATCCCTGACCTCCTGTAACTGCTCTTCAGGCAATCAGCATGGGGCAAAACTGCCAGTGATCCTCTAACAGCAAGAACCTGAACTATATAATATCTATCTATCTCATATCTATCTATCTATCTATCTCATATCTAACTATCTATCTCTCATATCTATCTATCTATCTCATATCTATCTATCTATCTATCTATCTATCTATCTATCTCATATCTATCTATGTCATATCTATGTCATATCTATCTATCACCTATCTATCTATCTATCTATCTATCTCATATCTATCTATCTATCTATCTATCTATCTATCTATCTATCTCATATCTATCTATCTATCTATCTATCTATCTATCTATCTCCTATCACCTATCTATCTCATATCTATCTATCTATGTCATATCTATCTATCTATGTCATATCTATCTATCTCATATATATCTATCTCATATATATCTATCTCATATCTATCTATCTATCTATCTCATATCTATCTATCTATCTATCTCATATCTATCTATCTATCTATCTATCTATCTATCTCATATCTATCTATCTATCTATCTATCTATCTATCTATCTATCTCATATCTATCTATCTATCTCATATCTATCTCATATCTATCTATCTATCTATCTATCTCATATCTATCTCATATCTATCTATCTATCTATCTATCTCATATCTATCTCATATCTATCTATCTATCTATCTATCTATCTCATATCTATCTATCTATCTATCTATCTCATATCTATCTATCTATCTCATATCTATCTCATATCTATCTATCTATCTATCTATCTATCTCATATCTATCTATCTATCTCATATCTATCTCATATCTATCTATCTATCTATCTATCTATCTATCTCATATCTATCTATCTCCTATCTATCTATCTATCTATCTATCTATCTATCTATCTATCTCATATCTATCTCATATCTATCTCATATCTATCTATCTATCTATCTCATATCTATCTATCTATCTATCTCATATCTATCTCATATCTATCTATCTATCTATCTATCTCATATCTATCTATCTATCTATCTATCTATCTCATATCTATCTATCTATCTATCTCATATCTATCTATCTCATATCTATCTATCTATCTATCTATCTATCTCTCTCATACTTACCAACTTGACAAAGTTGGTTTCCGGGAGAGGTGGACGTGATGGCGGCGAGGCCCCAAAATGTGTGTCATATATCTATCACCTATCTATCACCTATCTATCTCATATCTGTCTCTCTATCTATCTCATAACTATCTATCTATCTATCTATCTCATATCTATCTATCTATCTATCTATCTATCTATCTCATACCTATCTATCTCCTATCTATCTATCTATCTATCTATCTATCTATCTATCTATCTCCTATCTATCTATCTATCTATCTCCTATCTATCTATCTATCTATCTATCTCATACCTATCTATCTCCTATCTATCTATCTATCTATCTATCTCATATCTATCTATCTATCTATCTCATACCTATCTATCTCCTATCTATCTATCTATCTATCTATCTATCTATCTATCTATCTATCTATCTATCTATCTATCTCTGTGCATGTTTTACCTAGCTCCTTGCTGGAGTACAGGTGTAATCATTATGGACACAATGTAACAGATCTACAGGTGGTATAATTATGTCACCTGGAAAACCTGCACTGTTAGGGCCCCCTGAGGACTGGATTTGGGAAACCTTATATATATATGTATATTGTAACAAACACGTCCTTCTTGTAGAACTTTTGTCACCTTCTGATGCAAGAACACCCAGCAGATATCAGCAACACGAAGAACTTCTTGTTGTAAATCATAGATATTTATTGTTTGCATCACAATAAATGGCAATACTTCTTGTCAGGATGACTCCAGCAAGCAATACCTTTTGCTTACACCCCCTGGTGACCCTAATGGTAACTATACACAGTCCAGCTCTCTACTGACTGGCCAACTAGTTCAGCATCAGTCACCCACATAAAATGAACAACTCAGGATTAAATACACAAGTCTCCTCCCTTTGGTCTAATTACTTCATTACACCTGTGTGTTTGTGTGAGATGGGAAAGACTGTGTGGGAAATAACTCTGTATGCAGACTTCCCAGGACCTCACCTGTCCCTATGCAGGAGAGCTGTGTAAAATAGGCCTCTTTGCTTCAATATATATACCGTATTTCCCCATGTATAAGATGCACCTTTTTCCCAAAAATTATGTATGTCATTAACCAGTTTGGACCACTATTATCACCTATCTATCTATCTATCTATCTATCAATCACCTATCATGAAAAAACAGTCAGTATTTAACTTATGTGCAAAACAGAAAACTAATTTGCACCCCTTGCATTGTAACATGGTTTTGTACAGGAGACTGAAATAAGAAGTTTCTCAAGTTAAGATCCTTAATGAATCAGGCCCCAGATCCCTGAGTAAGAGTATTATTAACTGCCCAGGAGGGCCAGTTAATAATACTCTCACTCAGGGATTATAATACATTATACAGAACAGATTATAATACATTAATTAGTCCTGAATAAGCCAGTCCTGTATATTTTAATATCTATTTTAATGATTAACATTTAGGGACATATTCAATTCTCTTGCGAATCTTGAAAAACCGTTAATACGGTAATTTACTCGCTGGATTTTAAGCTCGCAGCTCCCTGAGCCGTGAGCTGAAATCCAGCTATTACCGTATTAACGGTAATAGTTTATCCGCGGCGCGGAAAAAAAAGAATTGAATATGCCCCCTAAAAATGTAAAAAAAAAAATTTCTTCTGTGAAGTTTCCTTTGTATGTAGAACTTTTTTTTTTTTTCTTGAGAATAAAAGATCCATTGTGGATACAATTTTCCCCCAGGTTTGCCCTTATTTAATATTTTTCCAGTTTCTCTTTAGTCATTTATTAGAAAGTTAATTTTCTGAAAATTATAATAGTTTATGGGATGGTAACAGCATTGGTTCTCATTTACATAGGGAATTGCTTCAATGTTTCAACACCTCATTTGGCAGCTACAAAATAGGTATCATGTAGATGTTTCCAAAATGCCAAAAATGCTTATGTACGTTATTAAAAATCATCATCATTACCATTTATTTATATAGCGCCACTGATTCCGTAGCGCTGTACAGAGAACTCATTCACATCAGTCACTGTCCCATTGGAGCTTACAGTCTAAATTCACTAACACACACAGACACACACACAGACAGAGAGAGAGACAGAGAGAGAAAGACCAGGGTCAATTTTGATAGCAACCAATTAACCTACTAGTGTGTTTTTTGGAGTGTGGGAGGAAGCGGGAGCACCCGGAGGAAACCCACGCAAACATGGGGGAAACATACAAACTCCACACAGATAAGGCTATGATCCTTGTGATATAGGACTGATGCTTATGCCAGGGAGACAAGTCCACTGGAAAATAAATGACATCTGTACCCATTGTTCTTATCTATATGTACTTTTGTTGTATGTTCTAACCCCCTATGTACAACACTGTAAAAGCCTTGGGGTATCTTATAAATAAAAGATAATAATAATAATAATAATAATAATAATAATAATAATAATACTACAAGCCTATGAGTAATAGATAGGCCTTTTGCTTGTATGATTGGCATAGTGGTTAGCATATGTTCATTGTATTCATAGGTCTGGGTACACTGCACTTAGAATAAATAGTACAAAAATACAATGATGTATTTAAATATCAGCTTAGAAACTTTATTTTCTATAAACGTTTACATACACACAAATTGTACCAGAGAAACCTACAATTGATCGACTGGCAGAGTCTGCCTGGTTGCCGCTATCACGAGACATCTGATTAACCTACATGTACCAGCTAAATTAATAGAACGAGTGTATCTTAATGCTTTGCACAGATGGGGAGAAAACAGTTGAGTATGTTCATCCATTGTAAACCAATCATGACCTTAGGCTGGTACATTATCTGTCCCTCTGTCCCGTCAATCAATCAATCAATATAATCACTTATTCAATAATCAACCATGACCCCAAGCAGTGGAGAGAGAATATGGCCACAGACTTTCACCTAAAATCTCACTTCTTAAACTCTTAATGGGAGAGGTGTACAAGGAGGTCAATTGCCTCCACAGGCCAGGTTCTCTAACAAATCCAAGGGTTACGTCATAAGGGCCCAATCAAATGGCCACCTGATGCCCCAAAACCAGGGTATAATATGCCAAAAACCATGGCCCGAGAACAGATCCAGTACCACCGGCCCAAACGTTTCCTGGGTTCTAATATAATCGTGTAGCTCCACTTTAACTGGGAGCAACAAATAAGCCCCTTAACCGCAAACACCAGTTGTGGCATAAAATCAAAAACAATAAAATCTCTATCTCAGGATTACTATTTATTCTCTTGGTTTTTATTAATTTATTTTGTTTTATTATTTTATTATATAATCTAATTCTCTCTTTTTCATTGAAAAAAGAACAATTGTAACAATATTCTCAATATACCACGAACCAAGAAAACAACATCCTACTTCTTCCCCTATTATCTAAGTTTTGAAGGGCAGGCTGGGTGCACCATGCTTTCATCTTGAATGAATTGGGGGTGAGCGCACCTCCTTCACTTCCTCTACTCTCAACTATTCACTACTTCTGCCTAATAGCGCCATATTTCCCCTACTAGCTCCAGGTAAAACCCGCTATCCTTCCCTGACATGCCAGCTGGCCAATGGCCCCTTGACAACAGCTGGACCCGCGTTAGGGTCCTTGCTAAGGTCATGACCCCCATGGGGACTTTCAGAAATTTCAATATGTAATAGGCCAACATCTAAGATCAGGAGATGTGGTTGAACTTAGTGACATAATATTTTCTATGGCCTGGTCATAATGGTCACTCAGAATCATTGTTTTTGACATCACTGCACTGTATATATATTATAGACAAGATATATATATATTTTTAAAATCTTTATAAACACTTTTAACAATTAACAAATTAAATTGACAAATTAAAAACATCTTAGTATACCAAATTTCAGCCCTTTCTGAGTTTTTTTTCCCCACACACACTAAGAATTTAGTAGGTCAGTGTATAACTCCGCCCAGCAGGTGGCGCTGCAGCTTGGGTTTTTTTCCCCACACACACAGACTAACACACGCCACTAGGCTTTTATATTATAGATTCTGGACACACCCACATCTCCTCAGAAGGGTGTCACGAAAACCCGTGGATATTTAGTGGATCCCTTGGAACTGCCAGGTGATATTGCTCATTCAGGGGGGCGGAGTCTAACGGGTAGCTGGTGCTCACCAGGGACCCCTTGCAAGGGGGTATGGACTTAGCTGCCCCTATCCCGCAGGTCGCGGTCCCCTGGATGAGTGCTAGGCAGAGTGGTGGGCGGAGCCAAACACGGAGGAAGGATGACGGCAGCTCAGTGGAGTAACAGAAGAGTAGAACTACAACTGACCCGATGATAGTAACATAGAGAAGTAACTGAACCGGAGATGGTAACTCAGGGCAACAGCAGGTGAGTCACTGGTTCAGCGGCAGTTCAATAGAGAAAATAGAAGTGTAGAACTATAGCTGATCCGATGATGGAAACTCAGGGTAACAGCAGGTGAGACGTTGGTACAATATCAGTTCAATAGAGATAATAGAAGTGTAGAACTATAGCTGATCCGATTATGGAAACTCAGAGCAACAGCAGGTGAGTCACTGGTACAGTGCAGTTGAATAGAGATAATAAAGGTGTAGAACTATAGCTGATCCGATGATGGTAACTCGGAGCAACAGCAGGTGAGTCACTGGTACAGCAGCAGTTCGATAGAGACAATAGAAGTGTAGAGCTATAGGTGATCCGATGATGGTAACTCAGAGCAACAGCAGGTGAGTCACTGGTACAGCAGCAGTTCGATAGAGACAATAGAAGTGTAGAACTATAGCTGATCCGATGATGGTAACTTAGAGAACCAGCCGGTGAGTCACTGGTATAGCAGCAGTTTAATAGAGGCAATAGAGGTGCAGAACTATAGCTGATCCGATGATGGTAACTCAGAGCAACAGCAGGTGAGTCACTGGTACAGTGCAGTTCAATAGAGATAATAAAGGTGTAGAACTATAGCTGATCCGATGATGGTAACTCGGAGCAACAGCAGGTGAGTCACTGGTACAGCGGCAGTTCAATAGAGACAATAGAAGTGTAGAGCTATAGGTGATCCGATGATGGTAACTCAGAACAAGAGCAGGTGAGTCACTGGTACAGCAGCAGTTCAATAGAGGCAATAGAGGTGTAGAACTATAGCTGATTCAATGATGGAAACTCAGAGCAAAAACAGGTGAGACGTTGGTACAGCAGCAGTTCGATAGAGACAATAGAAGTGTAGAGCTATAGGTGATCCGATGATGGTAACTCAGAGCAACAGCAGGTGAGTCACTGGTACAGCGGCAGTTCAATAGAGGCAATAGAGGTGCAGAACTATAGCTGATCCGATGATGGTAACTCAGAGCAACAGCAGGTGAGTCATTGGTACAGCAGCAGTTCGATAGAGACAATAGAAGTGTAGAGCTATAGGTGATACGATGATGGAAACTTAGAGAAACAGCAGGTGAGTCACTGGTACAGCGGGAGTTCAATTAAGGTACTGGGGTAGTAGAATTATAGCTGATCCGAAGATGGTAACTCAGAGCAACAGCAGGTGAGTCACTGGTACAGCAGCAGTTCAATAGAGGCAATAACGGTGTAGAACTATAGCTGATCCGATCATAACTCAGAGCAACAGCAGGTGAATCACTGGTAAAGCGGCAGTTCAAAAAAGGTACTGGGGTAGTAGAACTATAGCTGATCCGAAAATGGTAACTCAGAGCAGGTGAGTCACTGGTACAGTGGCAGTTCAAAAGAGGCAATAACGGTGTAGAACTATAGGTGATCCGATGATGGAAACTTAGAGAAAGAGCAGGTGAGTCACTGGTACAGCGGCAGTTCAATAAAGGTACTGGGGTACTAGAACTCAAGCTGATCTGAAGATGGAAACTCAGAGCAACAGCGGGTGAGTCACTAGTACAGCGGCAGTTCAATAGAGATAATAGAGCTGTAGAACTATAGCTGATCCGATGATGGAAATTCAGAGCAACAGCAGGTGAGACATTGGTACAGCAGCAGTTCAATTAAGGTACTGGGGTAGTAGAACTATAGCTGATTTGAGGATGGTAACTCAGAGCAACAGCAGGTGAGTCACTGGTACAGCGGCAGTTAAATAGAGACAATAGAAGTGTAGAGCTATAGCTGATCCTATGATGGAAACTTAGAGCAAGAGCAGGTGAGTCACTGGAACAGCAGCAGTTCAATAGAGGCAATAACGGTGTAGAACTATAGCTGATCCGATGATGGAAACTCAGCAACAGCGGGTGAGTCACTGGTACAGTGGCAGTTCAAAAGAGGCAATAACGGTGTAGAACTATAGCTGATCCGATGATGGAAACTTAGAGAAAGAGCAGGTGAGTCACTGCTACAGCGGCAGTTCAATAAAGGTACTGGGGTACTAGAACTCAAGCTGATCTGAAGATGGAAACTCAGAGCAACAGTGGGTGAGTCACTGGTACAGCGGCAGTTCAATAGAGATAATAGAGCTGTAGAACTATAGCTGATCCGATGATGGAAATTCAGAGCAACAGCAGGTGAGACATTGGTACAGCAGCAGTTCAATTAAGGTACTGGGGTAGTAGAACTATAGCTGATTTGAGGATGGTAACTCAGAGCAACAGCAGGTGAGTCACTGGTACAGCGGCAGTTAAATAGAGACAATAGAAGTGTAGAGCTATAGCTGATCCTATGATGGAAACTTAGAGCAAGAGCAGGTGAGTCACTGGTACAGCAGCAGTTCAATAGAGGCAATAACGGTGTAGAACTATAGCTGATCCGATGATGGAAACTCAGAGCAACAGCAGGTGAGTCACTGGTACAGCGGCAGTTCAATAGAGGCAATAACGGTGTAGAACTATAGCTGATCCGATGATAGAAACTCATCAACAGCGGGTGAGTCACTGGTACAGCGGCAGTTCAAAAGAGGCAATAACGGTGTAGAACTATAGGTGATCCGATGATGGAAACTCAGCAACAGCGGGTGAGTCACTGGTACAGCGGCAGTTCAAAAGAGGCAATAACGGTGTAGAACTATAGCTGATCCGATGATGGAAACTTAGAGAAAGAGCAGGTGAGTCACTGGTACAGCGGCAGTTCAATAAGGGTACTGGGGTACTAGAACTCAAGCTGATCTGAAGATGGAAACTCAGAGCAACAGCGGGTGAGTCACTGGTACAGCGGCAGTTCAATAGAGATAATAGAGCTGGAGAACTATAGCTGATCCGATGATGGAAATTCAGAGCAACAGCAGGTGAGACATTGGTACAGCAGCAGTTCAATTAAGGTACTGGGGTAGTAGAACTATAGCTGATTTGAGGATGGTAACTCAGAGCAACAGCAGGTGAGTCACTGGTACAGCGGCAGTTAAATAGAGACAATAGAAGTGTAGAGCTATAGCTGATCCTATGATGGAAACTTAGAGCAAGAGCAGGTGAGTCACTGGAACAGCAGCAGTTCAATAGAGGCAATAACGGTGTAGAACTATAGCTGATCCGATGATGGAAACTCAGAGCAACAGCAGGTGAGTCACTGGTACAGCAGCAGTTCAATAGAGGCAATAACGGTGTAGAACTATAGCTGATCCGATGATGGAAACTCAGCAACAGCGGGTGAGTCACTGGTACAGCGGCAGTTCAAAAGAGGCAATAACGGTGTAGAGCTATAGGTGATCCGATGATGGTAACTCAGAGCAACAGTGGGTGAGTCACTGGAACAGCAGCAGTTCAATAGAGGCAATAGCAGTTTAGAACTATAGCTGATTCAATGATGGAAACTCAGAGCAACAACAGGTGAGACGTTGGTACAGCAGCAGTTCAATAGAGGCAATAACAGTGTAGAACTATAGCTGATCCGATGATGGTAACTCAGAGCAACAGCAGGTGAGTCACTGGTAAAGCAGCAGTTCAATAGAGACAATAGAAGTGTAGAACTATAGGTGATCCGATGATGGAAACTTAGAGAAAGAGCAGGTGAGTCACTGGTACAGCGGCAGTTCAATAAAGGTACTGGGGTACTAGAACTCAAGCTGATCTGAAGATGGAAACTCAGAGCAACAGCGGGTGAGTCACTGGTACAGCGGCAGTTCAATAGAGATAATAGAGCTGTAGAACTATAGCTGATCCGATGATGGAAATTCAGAGCAACAGCAGGTGAGACATTGGTACAGCAGCAGTTCAATTAAGGTACTGGGGTAGTAGAACTATAGCTGATTTGAGGATGGTAACTCAGAGCAACAGCAGGTGAGTCACTGGTACAGCGGCAGTTAAATAGAGACAATAGAAGTGTAGAGCTATAGCTGATCCTATGATGGAAACTTAGAGCAAGAGCAGATGAGTCACTGGAACAGCAGCAGTTCAATAGAGGCAATAACGGTGTAGAACTATAGCTGATCCGATGATGGAAACTCAGCAACAGCGGGTGAGTCACTGGTACAGCGGCAGTTCAAAAGAGGCAATAACGGTGTAGAACTATAGGTGATCCGATGATGGAAACTCAGCAACAGCGGGTGAGTCACTGGTACAGCGGCAGTTCAAAAGAGGCAATAACGGTGTAGAACTATAGCTGATCCGATGATAACTCAGAGCAACAGCAGGTGAATCACTGGTACAGCGGCAGTTCAAAAAAGGTACTGGGGTAGTAGAACTATAGCTGATCCGAAAATGGTAACTCAGAGCAGGTGAGTCACTGGTACAGTGGCAGTTCAAAAGAGGCAATAACGGTGTAGAACTATAGGTGATCCGATGATGGAAACTTAGAGAAAGAGCAGGTGAGTCACTGCTACAGCGGCAGTTCAATAGAGATAATAGAGCTGTAGAACTATAGCTGATCCAATGATGGAAATTCAGAGCAACAGTGTCACGGGCACTAGGAGTCTTTACCCAGGGATCACCAGGTGGTAGGCTTACCAGAGCAACGTAGATGGTAATAGAGTACTCTGGTAGCAGGGTGATCACGGAACAGGCAATGGTAGATGATGAGATGCTCAGGAAAGTCTATGACTAGCAGCACTGGTAATATGGAGGTATTAATACACGAGGAACTGTATGGACAAGGACACGTGAAGGTAGTCAGTGGTCTGCGATAGCAAGTTGTACCACTGCTATAGTGAGGAGGAATGTCCAACAGCAACGAGGAGGTGATGAGAGTCAGCGGTCTGCGGAGAGCAAGTTGTACCGCTGTCTGAGTGAAGAAATGGAATCCAAGTGGAGGTATCCGGGTAGTCAGTGGTCTGCGATAGCAAGTTGTACCACTGCTATGTGAGAGGATACTGGAACAGGTGATACAGAAAACAGGGATCAGTGGTCTGTCTTCAGCAAGTTGTACCACTGAATATATATGTGAGGAGGTGTACGGGGAGAGACTGCAACACAGGATGTACACGGGCACCTTAAACACGATCCACAATAATATGCACAATATATATAAATGACTGAACAGGTCTGCAAATATAGAAAGTCTCTTGAAGTAATCCAGCACAAGATAACACAGTCAATGATGGCAATAGACTCAGCGGATAGCAGACTCCAGAGGAGAACCAACACAGTCCAGCAAGGTATGCAATACACCAGCACAGTCAATGAGAAGTATGCATACCGTGGTTCAGAAGTAGGCAGTCAGATAGGAGTGCAGCGATACCTGAGCGGCAGGAGGCCGGCAGGATGAGAAGTCCCTGGAGGAAGAGTCTAGTAGGTGCAGCGCACAGGTAAGTAGACCAACAGGGACACGAATCCACAGGAATCAGTAGAACGTGGAACTGGACTCATGGAGGACCCAGGAGAATGGAGATGATCTAGCAGAGGAGTAGCTGATGAGATACGAATCCAATGCTGACAGGAGGGTAGAGACCAGCAGGACACAGGAAGGCGTGGCGAGCGGATCAGCAGCGGGTGGACGATAGCGCTGACAGCAGCAGCAGGGCTCTGCGGACACACGGAGGTAACCAGTAGCAACCAACAGGTACCAATAGCGATGGAACACGGGAGAGCAGAGTAGACCAGGAGCTGTTGATCACGAAGAGAAGCAGATGGTAATAATAGCAGCAGTCTCGAGGAAACACGGGAGAGATGAGATGAGGCTGAGGTGCACAGGAGCAGCGGATAGGAATCAGCTAACAGTCACGATGGTGAACACAGGCGAGTTGCAAGCTGGAGGCTGTAGTGCACGGAGGCAGCGGATAGGAATCAGCTAATAGTCACGATGGTAAACACAGGCGAGTTGCAAGCTGGAGACTGTAGTGCACGGAGGCAGCGGATAGGAATCAGCTAACAGTCACGATGATGAACACAGACGAGTTACCAGCTGGAGACTGTAGTGCACGGAGGCAGCGGATAGGAATCAGCTCACCGACTTGATGATGAACAGGTGAGTGGATGTGGAGAGAAGGCTGTAGTGCACGGAGGCAGCGGGTAGGAATCAGCAAACAGTCACAATGGAATATGATAGCGTTGAAGTGGTATAGAAGACTGTAGTGCACGGAGGCAGCGGATAGGAATCAGCAAACAGTCACGATGATACAGTTGATGGTAGAAGTGGTATGGAAACCACAGAGGTAGAAGTGGTTTGGAAACCACAGGAATCAGCAGCGCTGAATACACGAGGAAACATAGGAACACCTTCAGAGACTCATGGGGAATGAGACTCCAAGATCAGGCAACGTGGTGTTGACCACAGGTGCTTAATATAGGGAGTGTTGCCTGATCTGCCAATTGAGTTAAAGGGACATACACTGAAGTATAGGAAAGGGCTGCGCATGCGCAGACCCTCAGGATGGAGGACGTCCACGGTTCCTAAATGTCCGGGAAGAGGCACTCACGGTCCGGTGAGTGACAGTACCCCCCCTTTTAAAGGTGGGCACAGAACGCCTGGAACCGGGCTTGTCCGGATTTTTGGAATAAAACCTCTTCAAAAGGGCAGGAGCATTAAGATCTTCAGCTTTGATCCAAGAGCGCTCCTCAGGACCAAAGCCCTTCCAATGAACGAGGAAACGGAGGACTCCTCGCGAAATTTTTGCGTCTAGTACCTCAGTAATTTCGAAATCCTCCTCCTGATGAACTTGAACTGGCTGCGGAGCTGAGGGAGGATTTGAGAAACGGTTGATAATAAGAGGTTTGAGTAAAGACACATGGAAGGTATTAGAAATCCGAAGATTCTTAGGAAGAAGAAGTTTCACACATACTGGATTGATTACTTGAATGATCCTATATGGACCAATAAAACGAGGGGCGAATTTCATAGATGGAACCTTCAAACGAATGTTTTTAGTAGATAACCAGACACGATCTCCAATTTTTAGTGGTGGAATAGCCTGCCTCTTCTTATCTGCGAAAGATTTATATTTGATAGATGTCTTCTTTAAACAGGTTTTGACCTGAGACCAGATATTTTTAAAGGTCTGACAAGCAGTCTCCACCGCAGGGACTTGGGTGGGCGGGAGGGCAGGAAATTCCGGAAAAGACGGATGGTGACCGTAAACCACAAAAAATGGAGTTTTGGATGATGACTCATGGTACATGTTGTTATGGGCGAATTCAGCCCAAGGAAGCAACTCTACCCAGTTGTCTTGATTGGCTGAAGAGAACATCCTTATAAAAGTCTCAAGATCTTGATTGACACGTTCAGTTTGTCCGTTAGATTGCGGATGGTAAGACGATGAGAGTGCTAATCGTATGCCCAAGGTTTTACAAAGGGCTCGCCAGAATCTGGAAACGAATTGTACTCCTCTATCTGACACAATCTCAGACAGACATCCATGGATGCGGAAGATCTCTTTAATGAAATGTTCAGCCAGGATAGACGAAGAAGGCAAACCAGACAGAGGGACGAAATGAGCCATCTTCGAAAATCGGTCCACCACCACCCAAATAGTGTTATGATTCTTACTAGATGGTAAATCAGTAACGAAATCCATACTAATATGGGTCCACGGTTTGGACGGAATGGGTAGTGGTCGCAGCAACCCTGCTGGAGTTCTGCGGGAGGATTTGAATTGGGAACATAATTCACAGGAAGCAATGAACTCTTTGACGTCTCTCCTCATTGAAGGCCACCAGTAACTTCGAGAGAGAATCTCAAAGGTCTTGTGTTCACCGGCGTGTCCAGAAAAGCGAGAGGCATGGAACCACGAAAGGATTTTCCTCCTTAAAGTAGGAGGCACGAGGGTCTTCCCAAATGGTAGCGTTTTGGTGGATGAAGCAGCCAGTGAGATACATTTGGGGTCTAGAATGGTATGGTTGGAAACCTCTTCTATATCAGAGGACGTCACAAAAGCTCTAGATAAAGCGTCAGCTTTTTTGTTCTTGGCAGCTGGTTTGAAGGTTATTATTAATTCAAAACGGGAAAAGAAAAGAGACCATCTTGCTTGACGAGGGTTCAAGCATTGGGCAGACTGAAGATATGACAAGTTCTTATGATCCGTGAAGATCGTCACCGGATGGCGAGCTCCTTCCAATAAGTATCTCCATTCCTCTAATGCCGCTTTGATAGCCAGTAACTCCTTGTCCCCGATAGTATAATTCTTCTCTGCGGGCAGAAGACCCCGAGAATAGAAGGCACAAGGATGGAATTTTTGCTGTTCAGAGCGTTGGGAGAGAATGGCTCCTAAGCCCACATTAGAGGCATCTACTTCTAGAAAGAAGGGGAGTGTCACATCAGGCTGTCGAAGGATTGGAGCCGAAGAAAAGGACTCTTTGAGTGTTTGAAAGGCTTGAAGAGCCTCAGGCGACCATTGCTTGGGATTAGCCCCTTTCCGAGTCAGGGCCACAATAGGAGATGCAATGGAAGAAAAGTCTTGAATGAAGCGTCTATAGTAATTGGCAAAACCTAAAAAACGCTGGATAGCACGAAGAGTAGTTGGCTGGGGCCAATGTAGTACAGCATTCACCTTGTCTGGATCCATCTTCAGGCCAACTCCGGAAACTATATACCCCAAGAATGGAATCTGGGGCAATTCGAATGAACATTTTTCTAATTTACAGAACAATGAATTTTTTCGTAGCCTGGAGAGGACTTCTGCCACATGTTGGTGGTGAGAAGGCAGGTCCTGAGAAAAGATCAATATGTCGTCCAGATAGACGACGACACATACATATAATAAGTCCCGAAAGATCTCATTGATGAAGCCTTGAAAAACAGCGGGGGCATTACACAGCCCGAAAGGCATTACCAGATATTCGTAATGCCCGTCTCTGGTGTTAAACGCTGTCTTCCATTCGTCACCGGAACGGATTCTGATTAAATTGTAGGCACCACGAAGATCCAGCTTAGTAAAAATACGGGCTCCCTTGATGCGATCGAATAGCTCAGTGATCAGCGGAATGGGGTACCGATTCTTGATAGTAATGGCATTGAGTCCACGAAAATCTATGCAAGGGCGTAATGATCCATCCTTCTTTTTGACGAAGAAGAACCCAGCTCCAGCGGGAGAGGTGGAAGGTCGAATAAACCCACGCTGGAGGTTCTCCTGTATGTACTCAGATGTGGCTTGAGTTTCAGGTAACGAAAGTGGATAGACCCAGCCCCTGGGGGGAGTCTTGCCAGGTAGAAGGTCGATCGGACAATCCCAAGAACGATGAGGAGGAAGACGTTCAGACTGAGCTTTATCAAACACATCAGTAAATGAAGCATATTGAGGAGGGAGTCCCGGTGAGGTAGATGAGATGGAAGATTGCTGTACTTTGAGAGGAATAACTTGGGAAAGGCAACGATGGTGACATTCAGGCCCCCAAGACGTGACTTGAGGGGTGCGCCAGTCAATCTGGGGAGAGTGACACTGAAGCCATGGAAGGCCTAAGACAATCGGACTTGTCGTAACAGGAAGGATTAAAAACGATATTTCTTCATGATGCAGGGCACCAATCTGAAGTATTACTGGAGACGTACTCTGGGTGATGAGACCATTGATGAGACGTGATCCATCGATAGCCGTCACAGTAATGGGTGTTTTTAAGGTGATCACTGGTAGAGACCATTGATTTACTAACGATTTGGAAATAAAATTTCCTGCTGCTCCGGAATCAATCAATGCCTGTGACTCAAAGGTTTTGGTAGCACAGGAAATAGTAACATCAAAAGCGCAGACTTTAGATTTCATGGAAGATGGAGAGGACTCCAGGGACCCTAACTTCACCTCTCCAGAACTAGTTAGGGCCTGGCATTTCCCGATCTCTTAGGGCAAGAGCTGAGAATATGAGTGGAATCAGCACAATAGATACAGAGTCTATTCTTTACTCTTCGTTTTCTCTCCTCGGAAGATAATTTGGAACGTCCTATCTCCATGTGAATCACAGAGGGTGAAACTGGACGAAATTGAGGGTTAGAACGAAGAGGTGCTTTAGCAGAAGTTGTTTTCTCAGCCTCTCTCTCACGAAATCTCATATCAACACGATGGCATAGAGAGATCAAATCTTCAAGTGATGAAGGAAGCTCTTGAGTAGTCAGTGCATCTTTAATTTTATCGGAGAGCCCCTGCCAGAAGGCGGCAACTAGGGCTTCAGTGTTCCACTGAAGTTCAGAGGCTAAGATCCTAAATTGAATGACGTACTGGCCTACTGTATGAGATCCTTGTCGTAGGCGGAGGATGCTGGAAGCAGCGGAGGTCACACGACCTGGTTCATCGAACACACTTCGGAATGTAGAAATGAATTTGGCACTATCTTGTAATATTGGATCATTTCTTTCCCACAGAGGGGAGGCCCAAGCCAGGGCTTGTCCTGAAAACAAAGAGATAAGATAGGCCACTCTGGAACGATGGGTAGAAAAATTTTGAGGTTGGAGCTCAAAATGGACTGAACATTGGTTCAGGAAACCCCTACAAGTTTTGGGGTCTCCATCGTACTTTGACGGAGTAGGCAGGTGAAGCGTGGAAGCTGTAGACACCTGGGATGGCACTGGGGAAACGGAGGAAAGCACAGGAGCCTCAGTAGTGGCTGTCACAGTCTGTCCAGATGTTCCTTGGGAGGTTAATGATTGATAACACTGAAGTAACAGCTGTTGGCGGGCATCCTGTTGCTCCACACGGCTGACCAGATGCTGCAGCATCTCCTTGGCTGTAGGTTCCGTATCTGGGTCTGTCATGGCCTGATCTTACTGTCACGGGCACTAGGAGTCTTTACCCAGGGATCACCAGGTGGTAGGCTTACCAGAGCAACGTAGATGGTAATAGAGTACTCTGGTAGCAGGGTGATCACGGAACAGGCAATGGTAGATGATGAGATGCTCAGGAAAGTCTATGACTAGCAGCACTGGTAATATGGAGGTATTAATACACGAGGAACTGTATGGACAAGGACACGTGAAGGTAGTCAGTGGTCTGCGATAGCAAGTTGTACCACTGCTATAGTGAGGAGGAATGTCCAACAGCAACGAGGAGGTGATGAGAGTCAGCGGTCTGCGGAGAGCAAGTTGTATCGCTGTCTGAGTGAAGGAATGGAATCCAAGTGGAGGTATCCGGGTAGTCAGTGGTCTGCGATAGCAAGTTGTACCACTGCTATGTGAGAGGATACTGGAACAGGTGATACAGAAAACAGGGATCAGTGGTCTGCCTTCAGCAAGTTGTACCACTGAATATATATGTGAGGAGGTGTACGGGGAGAGACTGCAACACAGGATGTACACGGGCACCTTAAACACGATCCACAATAATATGCACAATATATATAAATGACTGAACAGGTCTGCAAATATAGAAAGTCTCTTGAAGTAATCCAGCACAAGATAACACAGTCAATGATGGCAATAGACTCAGCGGATAGCAGACTCCAGAGGAGAACCAACACAGTCCAGCAAGGTATGCAATACACCAGCACAGTCAATGAGAAGTATGCATACCGTGGTTCAGAAGTAGGCAGTCAGATAGGAGTGCAGCGATACCTGAGCGGCAGGAGGCCGGCAGGATGAGAAGTCCCTGGAGGAAGAGTCTAGTAGGTGCAGCGCACAGGTAAGTAGACCAACAGGGACACGAATCCACAGGAATCAGTAGAACGTGGAACTGGACTCATGGAGGACCCAGGAGAATGGAGATGATCTAGCAGAGGAGTAGCTGATGAGATACGAATCCAATGCTGACAGGAGGGTAGAGACCAGCAGGACACAGGAAGGCGTGGCGAGCAGATCAGCAGCGGGTGGACGATAGCGCTGACAGCAGCAGCAGGGCTCTGCGGACACACGGAGGTAACCAGTAGCAACCAACAGGTACCAATAGCGATGGAACACGGGAGAGCAGAGTAGACCAGGAGCTGTTGATCACGAAGAGAAGCAGATGGTAATAATAGCAGCAGTCTCGAGGAAACACGGGAGAGATGAGATGAGGCTGAGGTGCACAGGAGCAGCGGATAGGAATCAGCTAACAGTCACGATGGTGAACACAGGCGAGTTGCAAGCTGGAGGCTGTAGTGCACGGAGGCAGCGGATAGGAATCAGCTAATAGTCACGATGGTAAACACAGGCGAGTTGCAAGCTGGAGACTGTAGTGCACGGAGGCAGCGGATAGGAATCAGCTAACAGTCACGATGATGAACACAGACGAGTTACCAGCTGGAGACTGTAGTGCACGGAGGCAGCGGATAGGAATCAGCTCACCAACTTGATGATGAACAGGTGAGTGGATGTGGAGAGAAGGCTGTAGTGCACGGAGGCAGCGGGTAGGAATCAGCAAACAGTCACAATAGAATATGATAGCGTTGAAGTGGTATAGAAGACTGTAGTGCACGGAGGCAGCGGATAGGAATCAGCAAACAGTCACGATGATACAGTTGATGGTAGAAGTGGTATGGAAACCACAGTAGTAGAAGTGGTTTGGAAACCACAGAGGTAGAAGTGGTTTGGAAACCACAGGAATCAGCAGCGCTGAATACACGAGGAAACATAGGAACACCTTCAGAGACTCATGGGGAATGAGACTCCAAGATCAGGCAACGTGGTGTTGACCACAGGTGCTTAATATAGGGAGTGTTGCCTGATCTGCCAATTGAGTTAAAGGGACATACACTGAAGTATAGGAAAGGGCTGCGCATGCGCAGACCCTCAGGATGGAGGACGTCCACGGTTCCTAAATGTCCGGGAAGAGGCACTCACGGTCCGGTGAGTGACAAACAGCAGGTGAGTCACTGGTACAGCGGCAGTTCAATAGAGGCAATAACGGTGTAGAACTAAAGGTGATCCGATGATGGAAACTTAGAGAAAGAGCAGGTGAGTCACTGGTACAGCGGCAGTTCAATAAAGGTACTGGGGTACTAGAACTCAAGCTGATCTGAAGATGGAAACTCAGAGCAACAGCAGGTGAGTCACTGGTACAGCGGCAGTTTAATAGAGATAATAGAGATGTAGAACTATTGCTGATCCGATGATGGAAACTCAGAGCGGTAGTAAGAGGAATCGTGAGTGGTAGCGTCCACACTGGAGCAACAGCAGGAGAGTCAGACCGAAGGGAGCCAGGTCCTAACAGAGAGTGAATGAACTCGAAGAACAGGCATCGGACAGGAGGAAGTGGGCGGTTTAAATAGTGCTCCAAAATGCCCGGACCAATAGGAATAGTTAAAGGTCATAAGAGAGGGGAGTTGGCTTGCACATGCGCAGAGCAAGAGGCCAGAGAGTGGATGCAATCCAAGGGTGTAATCAGGATACCGGGATCAACGCTTATCGGAGGAAGGTAACAGCGCCGGTGAGAAAGTGTTTGTAGCTTGGTGAGTTGGTGACCACAACACTTCTCTTGCGATACTTGGATTTTTTGTCCACAAGCGAGCAAATATGGAAGAGAATAAGAGCAATAGTTTGGAAATATCAAAGAAAGGTGGAGAGAAGACCAATAGTCCAAGACTGATTGAGAAGGGAGGAGGAAAGAGTAGAAATGGAGTAAAGAGGAAGAGAGGAGTCCTAGGTAGAAGAAAGACCAAAAGAACTGGGGACCTGGATGTTATCAGAACCAAGTGGGGTGGAGAGGAGAACAAAAGCTGCAGTAGTGTCCAAAAACATAGCATACACAAGAAGTGTAGACGCAAAAGGCTCCATTAGGTGGATGATGAAGAAAGAAGTCCTGTAAAGAAGAGAGTTAGTGACTCTAAGGAGGAAAAGGGAGAGTTGAGGGACAGCTTGTC
The DNA here is from genome assembly GCF_038048845.1 of Mixophyes fleayi. Classification (NCBI taxonomy): domain Eukaryota; kingdom Metazoa; phylum Chordata; class Amphibia; order Anura; family Limnodynastidae; genus Mixophyes; species Mixophyes fleayi. The sequence goes on from NC_134409.1 coordinate 134,529,994, forward strand.
GTCTACCAGTGAAGAAAGGCACAAGAAGCAGAAGGAGCCCAGCCATAATTAACACGGAGACCTCATACAGATAGGGAGTTGCCAAATGAAGGCTAAACTGTCCTTGGGGCAGCAGAGAGGAGAGAAGCGCAAAGGAGGAGAGAGCCATGCTGGAGACAGAGCTGTCAAGGCACCTAGAAATGAGGATGACAGCGGGCAGGGTAGGTGACAACATGAAAGGACTAAACCATATGTAGATGGCATTGTGAGGGCCACTCATCTCTGTATATCTTTTCTAAATCCTTTCATCTCCAACTTATTTAGAACATGGCCGACCATCGGAGGCCTCACACAACTGTTACATATTGTCTGTAGTTTGCCGTGAAAATATTAACTATGTTTTTTATTATCCTTAAGGGCCCAGCAGCTTATAAATTACACAGCCCACAAGACCGTCCTCTGTGCTCCTTTCTGAGCTCCAATTCCACCACGTGCTGAGGAGTGGAGCTTTCGGCAAGGTTCGTTATTTTCTTTAGATCAGAAGTTCACGCTGCCGAGTATTTAAATAAATGGGAAAGAAACAATTGTTAATTTGGAATAAGTGTAAGAGGTTTCCAAGGCTTTTGTAACAAACCACCAAAAAGTGACTTATTTCTATCCATAGACCAATTATGCTATCAATGTGTTCTTTCAATGGATGTACGTAATTTATTAGCTTGTTTGTATTATTAAATGTATATAATGTACTAACAATAAATGGAAGAAAATCAATGCAATGCATTCTAATTCTTAACGTAAACATTTCTCAACTAATTATATAATAAACACTGTTTTAATGATCTAGAGGACACTCTTGTAAAAAGGGAGGTGGGTTGATCATCTTAAAATCAACCCTAAATGGGTGACATCAACATTTCCTCCCTTTATCTCTGAATAGCACATGGGACCCCATCTTAAAAGCTTGTTTAATCTGTTTGTACAGGTGATGTTGCTGACCTGCTCCATCGACACCTTAGTAGCTGTGAAGGTGGTGAGAAAAACCATCTCCAGGAGAAACTGTCTAATGAAGGAGTGCCGAGTATTAGAACTGGCCAGAGAGTGCCGATTTCTCACAGGTGGCCTGTCATACTTCCAGACCCAGGTACTAGAAATTAAGCTATTACTTTAGTGGTCATCGCAGCCTGGCGGAAACACAAAGCAGTATATTTACTAAACTGGGATTTGAAAAAGTGATGTTGTTGCCTATAGCAACCAATCAGTTTCTAGTTATCATTTTGTAGATTGTGCTAAATAAATGACAGCTAGAATCTGATTGGATGCTATAGGCAACATCTCCAATTTTTTAAACTCCCAGTTTAGTAAATATACCCCAAAGTCTTTACTACACGGCCCGGCAATAGACAGTAGAAGAAGGACAGGGAATTTGCTCTGCATGGCGTAATCTTTGCTTTTCACATGCAATAAAACACTGACGTCCAACATAAGAGTTGCCCGTCAAGACATGAAGCTCCACCGCGCATATGATCATCCTACGGTGCATGCATCACCAGCGGTATCTCAGGTTATAAGGTATCCTACCCCCACATAATACTATTCCATCTGGATTCTAACAACTACCATACCACTAGTTCCTATTGTCTCAGCTTTGACTTCAACCTTTAACTTGTAAGCTCTTACGAGCAGGGTCCTCTCTGCCCCCAGTTTAATGTTTGCATTTTCTCTGTCTACGCTGTATGTCCTTGTTCTGTTTCTATGTGTGATTTCTGTTTTGTATGATTTGCTATAGGGACTGTTCAGTGTTGTAGCGTTTTGCGGCACCTTATAAATAGATAATGATGATGATGATTGCTTATTCCCTTTTGTAACAGACACATTGCTTCATGGTCATGGAGCATGCCAGCGGAGGAAGGCTGCTCGACCTGATGCGCAAACACAGCGTTATGAAGGAACACACAGCAATGTAAGTTACAGAGAGTACAGTGAAGTAATTGTCTAAGTCAGGCCTGGCAAGACTGTGGCTCTCCAGGTTCTGTGAGACTACAAGTCCCAGCATGCTTTCACCAGATATCGGCTGGCAATCCACTGGCAAAGCATGCTGGGACTTGTGGAGAGCCACAGGTTGGGCAGGCCTGCTCCAAATGCAAAATGCAGAACTTATGGGATTCTGTAGATTTGGGCATATAGAATTGCAATGCCCACTCCTGTATGTAAGCAGGAATTGTTTGTTTTACATATTGCAAGGGGGTATGGACTTAGCTGCCCCTATCCCGCAGGTCGTGGTCCCCTGGATGAGTGCTAGGCAGAGTGGTGGGCGGAGACAGATGAGGAGGAAGGATGACGGCAGCTCAGAGAAGTAACAGATTAGTAGAACTATAGCTGACCCGATAGTAACATAGAGCAGTAACTGATCCGGAGATGGTAACTCAGGACAACAGCAAGTGAGTCACTGGTACAGCGGTAGTTCGATAAAGGCAATGAAGGTGAAGAACTATAGCTGATCTGAGATGGTAACTCAGAGAAAAAGTAGGCGAGTCACTGGTACAGCAGCAGTTCAATAAAGGTACTGTGGAAGTAGAACTATAGCTGATCCGATGATGTTATCTCAGAACAAGAGCAGGTGAGTAACTGGTACAGCGGCAGTTCAATAGAGACAATAGAAGTGTAGAACTATAGCTGATCCGATGATGGTAACTCAGAGCAACAGCAGGTGAGTCACTGGTACAGCGGCAGTTCAATAGAGGCAATAACGGTGTAGAACTATAGCTGATCCGATGATGGTAACTAAGAGCAACAGCAGGTGAGTCACTGGTACAGCAGCAGTTCAATAGAGGCAATAACGGTGTAGAACTATAGCTGATCCGATGATGGAAACTCAGAGCAACAGCAGGTGAGACGTTGGTACAGCGGCAGTTCAATACAATAGAAACAATAGAAGTGTAGAACTATAGGTGATCCGATGATGGAAACTTAGAGCAAGAGCAGCTGAGTCACTGGTACAGGAGCAGTTCAATAGAGATAATAGAGCTATAGAACTATAGCTGATCCGATGATGGAAACTCAGAGCGGTAGTAAGAGGAATCATGAGTGGTAGCGTCCACACTGGAGCAACAGCAGGAGAGTCAGACCGAAGGGAGCCAGGTCCTAACAGAGAGTGAATGAACTCGAAGAACAGGCATCAGACAGGAGGAAGTGGGAGGTTTAATAGTGCTCCAAAATGCCAGAACCAATAGGAATAGTTAAAGGTCATAAGAGAGGGGAGTTGGCTTGCACATGCGCAGAGCAAGAGGCCAGAGAGTGGATGCAATCCAAGGGTGTAATCAGGATACCGGGATCAACGCTTATTGGAGGAAGGTAACAGCGCCGGTGAGAAAGTGTTTGTAGCTTGGTGAGTTGGTGACCACAACACTTCTCTTGCGATACTTGGATTTTTTGTCCACAATCAAGGAAATATGGAAGAGAATAAGAGCAATAGTTTGGAAATATCAAAGAAAGGTGGAGAGGGGACCAATAGTCCAAGACTGATTGAGAAGGGAGGAGGAAAGAGTAGAAATGGAGTAAAGAGGAAGAGAGGAGTCCTAGGTAGAAGAAAGACCAAAAGAACTAGGGACCTGGATGTTATCAGAACCAAGTGGGGTGGAGAGGAGAACAAAAGCGGCAGTAGTGTCCAAAAACATAGCATACACAAGAAGTGTGGACGCAAAAGGCTCCATTAGGTGGATGATGAAGAAAGAAGTCCTGTAAAGAAGAGAGTTAGTGACTCTAAGGAGGAAAAGGGAGAGTTGAGGGACAGCTTGTCGTCTACCAGTGAGAAAGGCACAAGAAGCAGAAGGAGCTCAGCCATAATTGACACGGAGACCTCATACAGATAGGGAGTTGCCAAATGAAGGCTAAACTGTCCTTGGGGCAGCAGAGAGGAGAGAAGCGCAAAGGAGGAGAGAGCCATGCTGGAGACAGAGCTGTCAAGGCACCTAGAAATGAGGATGACAGCGGGCAGGGTAGGTGACAACATGAAAGGACTAAACCATATGTAGATGGCATTGTGAGGGCCACGCATCTCTGTATATCTTTTCAAAATCCTTTCATCTCCAACTTATTTAGAACATGGCCGACCATCGGAGGCCTCACACAACTGTTACATATTGTCTGTAGTTTGCCGTGAAAATATTAACTATGTTTTTTATTATCCTTAAGGGCCCAGCAGATTATAAGTTACACAGCCCACAACACCGTCCTCTGTGCTCCTTTCTGAGCTCCAATTCCACCACGTGCTGAGGAGTGGAGCTTTCGGCAAGGTTCGTTATTTTCTTTAGATCAGAAGTTCACGCTGCCGAGTATTTAAATAAATGGGAAAGAAACAATTGTTAATTTGGAATAAGTGTAAGAGGTTTCCAAGGCTTTTGTAACAAACCACCAAAAAGTGACTTATTTCTATCCATAGACCAATTATGCTATCAATGTGTTCTTTCAATGGATGTACGTAATTTATTAGCTTGTCTGTATTATTAAATGTATATAATGTACTAACAATAAATGGAAAAAAATCAATGCAATGCATTCTAATTCTTAACGTAAACATTTCTCAACTAATTATATAATAAACACTGTTTTAATGATCTAGAGGACACTCTTGTAAAAAGGGAGGTGGGTTGATCATCTTAAAATCAACCCTAAATGGGTGACATCAACATTTCCTCCCTTTATCTCTGAATAGCACATGGGACCCCATCTTAAAAGCTTGTTTAATCTGTTTGTACAGGTGATGTTGCTGACCTGCTCCATCGACACCTTAGTAGCTGTGAAGGTGGTGAGAAAAACCATCTCCAGGAGAAACTGTCTAATGAAGGAGTGCCGAGTATTAGAACTGGCCAGAGAGTGCCGATTTCTCACAGGTGGCCTGTCATACTTCCAGACCCAGGTACTAGAAATTAAGCTATTACTTTAGTGGTCATCGCAGCCTGGCGGAAACACAAAGCAGTATATTTACTAAACTGGGATTTGAAAAAGTGATGTTGTTGCCTATAGCAACCAATCAGTTTCTAGTTATCATTTTGTAGATTGTGCTAAATAAATGACAGCTAGAATCTGATTGGATGCTATAGGCAACATCTCCAATTTTTTAAACTCCCAGTTTAGTAAATATACCCCAAAGTCTTTACTACACGGCCCGGCAATAGACAGTAGAAGAAGGACAGGGAATTTGCTCTGCATGGCGTAATCTTTGCTTTTCACATGCAATAAAACACTGACGTCCAACATAAGAGTTGCCCGTCAAGACATGAAGCTCCACCGCGCATATGATCATCCTACGGTGCATGCATCACCAGCGGTATCTCAGGTTATAAGGTATCCTACCCCCACATAATACTATTCCATCTGGATTCTAACAACTACCATACCACTAGTTCCTATTGTCTCAGCTTTGACTTCAACCTTTAACTTGTAAGCTCTTACGAGCAGGGTCCTCTCTGCCCCCAGTTTAATGTTTGCATTTTCTCTGTCTACGCTGTATGTCCTTGTTCTGTTTCTATGTGTGATTTCTGTTTTGTATGATTTGCTATAGGGACTGTTCAGTGTTGTAGCGTTTTGCGGCACCTTATAAATAGATAATGATGATGATGATTGCTTATTCCCTTTTGTAACAGACACATTGCTTCATGGTCATGGAGCATGCCAGCGGAGGAAGGCTGCTCGACCTGATGCGCAAACACAGCGTTATGAAGGAACACACAGCAATGTAAGTTACAGAGAGTACAGTGAAGTAATTGTCTAAGTCAGGCCTGGCAAGACTGTGGCTCTCCAGGTTCTGTGAGACTACAAGTCCCAGCATGCTTTCACCAGATATCGGCTGGCAATCCACTGGCAAAGCATGCTGGGACTTGTGGAGAGCCACAGGTTGGGCAGGCCTGCTCCAAATGCAAAATGCAGAACTTATGGGATTCTGTAGATTTGGGCATATAGAATTGCAATGCCCACTCCTGTATGTAAGCAGGAATTGTTTGTTTTACATATTGCAAGGGGGTATGGACTTAGCTGCCCCTATCCCGCAGGTCGTGGTCCCCTGGATGAGTGCTAGGCAGAGTGGTGGGCGGAGACAGATGAGGAGGAAGGATGACGGCAGCTCAGAGAAGTAACAGATTAGTAGAACTATAGCTGACCCGATAGTAACATAGAGCAGTAACTGATCCGGAGATGGTAACTCAGGACAACAGCAAGTGAGTCACTGGTACAGCGGTAGTTCGATAAAGGCAATGAAGGTGAAGAACTATAGCTGATCTGAGATGGTAACTCAGAGAAAAAGTAGGCGAGTCACTGGTACAGCAGCAGTTCAATAAAGGTACTGTGGAAGTAGAACTATAGCTGATCCGATGATGTTATCTCAGAACAAGAGCAGGTGAGTAACTGGTACAGCGGCAGTTCAATAGAGACAATAGAAGTGTAGAACTATAGCTGATCCGATGATGGTAACTCAGAGCAACAGCAGGTGAGTCACTGGTACAGCGGCAGTTCAATAGAGGCAATAACGGTGTAGAACTATAGCTGATCCGATGATGGTAACTAAGAGCAACAGCAGGTGAGTCACTGGTACAGCAGCAGTTCAATAGAGGCAATAACGGTGTAGAACTATAGCTGATCCGATGATGGAAACTCAGAGCAACAGCAGGTGAGACGTTGGTACAGCGGCAGTTCAATACAATAGAAACAATAGAAGTGTAGAACTATAGGTGATCCGATGATGGAAACTTAGAGCAAGAGCAGCTGAGTCACTGGTACAGGAGCAGTTCAATAGAGATAATAGAGCTATAGAACTATAGCTGATCCGATGATGGAAACTCAGAGCGGTAGTAAGAGGAATCATGAGTGGTAGCGTCCACACTGGAGCAACAGCAGGAGAGTCAGACCGAAGGGAGCCAGGTCCTAACAGAGAGTGAATGAACTCGAAGAACAGGCATCAGACAGGAGGAAGTGGGAGGTTTAATAGTGCTCCAAAATGCCAGAACCAATAGGAATAGTTAAAGGTCATAAGAGAGGGGAGTTGGCTTGCACATGCGCAGAGCAAGAGGCCAGAGAGTGGATGCAATCCAAGGGTGTAATCAGGATACCGGGATCAACGCTTATTGGAGGAAGGTAACAGCGCCGGTGAGAAAGTGTTTGTAGCTTGGTGAGTTGGTGACCACAACACTTCTCTTGCGATACTTGGATTTTTTGTCCACAATCAAGGAAATATGGAAGAGAATAAGAGCAATAGTTTGGAAATATCAAAGAAAGGTGGAGAGGGGACCAATAGTCCAAGACTGATTGAGAAGGGAGGAGGAAAGAGTAGAAATGGAGTAAAGAGGAAGAGAGGAGTCCTAGGTAGAAGAAAGACCAAAAGAACTAGGGACCTGGATGTTATCAGAACCAAGTGGGGTGGAGAGGAGAACAAAAGCGGCAGTAGTGTCCAAAAACATAGCATACACAAGAAGTGTGGACGCAAAAGGCTCCATTAGGTGGATGATGAAGAAAGAAGTCCTGTAAAGAAGAGAGTTAGTGACTCTAAGGAGGAAAAGGGAGAGTTGAGGGACAGCTTGTCGTCTACCAGTGAGAAAGGCACAAGAAGCAGAAGGAGCTCAGCCATAATTGACACGGAGACCTCATACAGATAGGGAGTTGCCAAATGAAGGCTAAACTGTCCTTGGGGCAGCAGAGAGGAGAGAAGCGCAAAGGAGGAGAGAGCCATGCTGGAGACAGAGCTGTCAAGGCACCTAGAAATGAGGATGACAGCGGGCAGGGTAGGTGACAACATGAAAGGACTAAACCATATGTAGATGGCATTGTGAGGGCCACGCATCTCTGTATATCTTTTCAAAATCCTTTCATCTCCAACTTATTTAGAACATGGCCGACCATCGGAGGCCTCACACAACTGTTACATATTGTCTGTAGTTTGCCGTGAAAATATTAACTATGTTTTTTATTATCCTTAAGGGCCCAGCAGATTATAAGTTACACAGCCCACAACACCGTCCTCTGTGCTCCTTTCTGAGCTCCAATTCCACCACGTGCTGAGGAGTGGAGCTTTCGGCAAGGTTCGTTATTTTCTTTAGATCAGAAGTTCACGCTGCCGAGTATTTAAATAAATGGGAAAGAAACAATTGTTAATTTGGAATAAGTGTAAGAGGTTTCCAAGGCTTTTGTAACAAACCACCAAAAAGTGACTTATTTCTATCCATAGACCAATTATGCTATCAATGTGTTCTTTCAATGGATGTACGTAATTTATTAGCTTGTTTGTATTATTAAATGTATATAATGTACTAACAATAAATGGAAGAAAATCAATGCAATGCATTCTAATTCTTAACGTAAACATTTCTCAACTAATTATATAATAAACACTGTTTTAATGATCTAGAGGACACTCTTGTAAAAAGGGAGGTGGGTTGATCATCTTAAAATCAACCCTAAATGGGTGACATCAACATTTCCTCCCTTTATCTCTGAATAGCACATGGGACCCCATCTTAAAAGCTTGTTTAATCTGTTTGTACAGGTGATGTTGCTGACCTGCTCCATCGACACCTTAGTAGCTGTGAAGGTGGTGAGAAAAACCATCTCCAGGAGAAACTGTCTAATGAAGGAGTGCCGAGTATTAGAACTGGCCAGAGAGTGCCGATTTCTCACAGGTGGCCTGTCATACTTCCAGACCCAGGTACTAGAAATTAAGCTATTACTTTAGTGGTCATCGCAGCCTGGCGGAAACACAAAGCAGTATATTTACTAAACTGGGATTTGAAAAAGTGATGTTGTTGCCTATAGCAACCAATCAGTTTCTAGTTATCATTTTGTAGATTGTGCTAAATAAATGACAGCTAGAATCTGATTGGATGCTATAGGCAACATCTCCAATTTTTTAAACTCCCAGTTTAGTAAATATACCCCAAAGTCTTTACTACACGGCCCGGCAATAGACAGTAGAAGAAGGACAGGGAATTTGCTCTGCATGGCGTAATCTTTGCTTTTCACATGCAATAAAACACTGACGTCCAACATAAGAGTTGCCCGTCAAGACATGAAGCTCCACCGCGCATATGATCATCCTACGGTGCATGCATCACCAGCGGTATCTCAGGTTATAAGGTATCCTACCCCCACATAATACTATTCCATCTGGATTCTAACAACTACCATACCACTAGTTCCTATTGTCTCAGCTTTGACTTCAACCTTTAACTTGTAAGCTCTTACGAGCAGGGTCCTCTCTGCCCCCAGTTTAATGTTTGCATTTTCTCTGTCTACGCTGTATGTCCTTGTTCTGTTTCTATGTGTGATTTCTGTTTTGTATGATTTGCTATAGGGACTGTTCAGTGTTGTAGCGTTTTGCGGCACCTTATAAATAGATAATGATGATGATGATTGCTTATTCCCTTTTGTAACAGACACATTGCTTCATGGTCATGGAGCATGCCAGCGGAGGAAGGCTGCTCGACCTGATGCGCAAACACAGCGTTATGAAGGAACACACAGCAATGTAAGTTACAGAGAGTACAGTGAAGTAATTGTCTAAGTCAGGCCTGGCAAGACTGTGGCTCTCCAGGTTCTGTGAGACTACAAGTCCCAGCATGCTTTCACCAGATATCGGCTGGCAATCCACTGGCAAAGCATGCTGGGACTTGTGGAGAGCCACAGGTTGGGCAGGCCTGCTCCAAATGCAAAATGCAGAACTTATGGGATTCTGTAGATTTGGGCATATAGAATTGCAATGCCCACTCCTGTATGTAAGCAGGAATTGTTTGTTTTACATATTGCAAGGGGGTATGGACTTAGCTGCCCCTATCCCGCAGGTCGTGGTCCCCTGGATGAGTGCTAGGCAGAGTGGTGGGCGGAGACAGATGAGGAGGAAGGATGACGGCAGCTCAGAGAAGTAACAGATTAGTAGAACTATAGCTGACCCGATAGTAACATAGAGCAGTAACTGATCCGGAGATGGTAACTCAGGACAACAGCAAGTGAGTCACTGGTACAGCGGTAGTTCGATAAAGGCAATGAAGGTGAAGAACTATAGCTGATCTGAGATGGTAACTCAGAGAAAAAGTAGGCGAGTCACTGGTACAGCAGCAGTTCAATAAAGGTACTGTGGAAGTAGAACTATAGCTGATCCGATGATGTTATCTCAGAACAAGAGCAGGTGAGTAACTGGTACAGCGGCAGTTCAATAGAGACAATAGAAGTGTAGAACTATAGCTGATCCGATGATGGTAACTCAGAGCAACAGCAGGTGAGTCACTGGTACAGCGGCAGTTCAATAGAGGCAATAACGGTGTAGAACTATAGCTGATCCGATGATGGTAACTAAGAGCAACAGCAGGTGAGTCACTGGTACAGCAGCAGTTCAATAGAGGCAATAACGGTGTAGAACTATAGCTGATCCGATGATGGAAACTCAGAGCAACAGCAGGTGAGACGTTGGTACAGCGGCAGTTCAATACAATAGAAACAATAGAAGTGTAGAACTATAGGTGATCCGATGATGGAAACTTAGAGCAAGAGCAGCTGAGTCACTGGTACAGGAGCAGTTCAATAGAGATAATAGAGCTATAGAACTATAGCTGATCCGATGATGGAAACTCAGAGCGGTAGTAAGAGGAATCATGAGTGGTAGCGTCCACACTGGAGCAACAGCAGGAGAGTCAGACCGAAGGGAGCCAGGTCCTAACAGAGAGTGAATGAACTCGAAGAACAGGCATCAGACAGGAGGAAGTGGGAGGTTTAATAGTGCTCCAAAATGCCAGAACCAATAGGAATAGTTAAAGGTCATAAGAGAGGGGAGTTGGCTTGCACATGCGCAGAGCAAGAGGCCAGAGAGTGGATGCAATCCAAGGGTGTAATCAGGATACCGGGATCAACGCTTATTGGAGGAAGGTAACAGCGCCGGTGAGAAAGTGTTTGTAGCTTGGTGAGTTGGTGACCACAACACTTCTCTTGCGATACTTGGATTTTTTGTCCACAATCAAGGAAATATGGAAGAGAATAAGAGCAATAGTTTGGAAATATCAAAGAAAGGTGGAGAGGGGACCAATAGTCCAAGACTGATTGAGAAGGGAGGAGGAAAGAGTAGAAATGGAGTAAAGAGGAAGAGAGGAGTCCTAGGTAGAAGAAAGACCAAAAGAACTAGGGACCTGGATGTTATCAGAACCAAGTGGGGTGGAGAGGAGAACAAAAGCGGCAGTAGTGTCCAAAAACATAGCATACACAAGAAGTGTGGACGCAAAAGGCTCCATTAGGTGGATGATGAAGAAAGAAGTCCTGTAAAGAAGAGAGTTAGTGACTCTAAGGAGGAAAAGGGAGAGTTGAGGGACAGCTTGTCGTCTACCAGTGAGAAAGGCACAAGAAGCAGAAGGAGCTCAGCCATAATTGACACGGAGACCTCATACAGATAGGGAGTTGCCAAATGAAGGCTAAACTGTCCTTGGGGCAGCAGAGAGGAGAGAAGCGCAAAGGAGGAGAGAGCCATGCTGGAGACAGAGCTGTCAAGGCACCTAGAAATGAGGATGACAGCGGGCAGGGTAGGTGACAACATGAAAGGACTAAACCATATGTAGATGGCATTGTGAGGGCCACGCATCTCTGTATATCTTTTCAAAATCCTTTCATCTCCAACTTATTTAGAACATGGCCGACCATCGGAGGCCTCACACAACTGTTACATATTGTCTGTAGTTTGCCGTGAAAATATTAACTATGTTTTTTATTATCCTTAAGGGCCCAGCAGATTATAAGTTACACAGCCCACAACACCGTCCTCTGTGCTCCTTTCTGAGCTCCAATTCCACCACGTGCTGAGGAGTGGAGCTTTCGGCAAGGTTCGTTATTTTCTTTAGATCAGAAGTTCACGCTGCCGAGTATTTAAATAAATGGGAAAGAAACAATTGTTAATTTGGAATAAGTGTAAGAGGTTTCCAAGGCTTTTGTAACAAACCACCAAAAAGTGACTTATTTCTATCCATAGACCAATTATGCTATCAATGTGTTCTTTCAATGGATGTACGTAATTTATTAGCTTGTCTGTATTATTAAATGTATATAATGTACTAACAATAAATGGAAAAAAATCAATGCAATGCATTCTAATTCTTAACGTAAACATTTCTCAACTAATTATATAATAAACACTGTTTTAATGATCTAGAGGACACTCTTGTAAAAAGGGAGGTGGGTTGATCATCTTAAAATCAACCCTAAATGGGTGACATCAACATTTCCTCCCTTTATCTCTGAATAGCACATGGGACCCCATCTTAAAAGCTTGTTTAATCTGTTTGTACAGGTGATGTTGCTGACCTGCTCCATCGACACCTTAGTAGCTGTGAAGGTGGTGAGAAAAACCATCTCCAGGAGAAACTGTCTAATGAAGGAGTGCCGAGTATTAGAACTGGCCAGAGAGTGCCGATTTCTCACAGGTGGCCTGTCATACTTCCAGACCCAGGTACTAGAAATTAAGCTATTACTTTAGTGGTCATCGCAGCCTGGCGGAAACACAAAGCAGTATATTTACTAAACTGGGATTTGAAAAAGTGATGTTGTTGCCTATAGCAACCAATCAGTTTCTAGTTATCATTTTGTAGATTGTGCTAAATAAATGACAGCTAGAATCTGATTGGATGCTATAGGCAACATCTCCAATTTTTTAAACTCCCAGTTTAGTAAATATACCCCAAAGTCTTTACTACACGGCCCGGCAATAGACAGTAGAAGAAGGACAGGGAATTTGCTCTGCATGGCGTAATCTTTGCTTTTCACATGCAATAAAACACTGACGTCCAACATAAGAGTTGCCCGTCAAGACATGAAGCTCCACCGCGCATATGATCATCCTACGGTGCATGCATCACCAGCGGTATCTCAGGTTATAAGGTATCCTACCCCCACATAATACTATTCCATCTGGATTCTAACAACTACCATACCACTAGTTCCTATTGTCTCAGCTTTGACTTCAACCTTTAACTTGTAAGCTCTTACGAGCAGGGTCCTCTCTGCCCCCAGTTTAATGTTTGCATTTTCTCTGTCTACGCTGTATGTCCTTGTTCTGTTTCTATGTGTGATTTCTGTTTTGTATGATTTGCTATAGGGACTGTTCAGTGTTGTAGCGTTTTGCGGCACCTTATAAATAGATAATGATGATGATGATTGCTTATTCCCTTTTGTAACAGACACATTGCTTCATGGTCATGGAGCATGCCAGCGGAGGAAGGCTGCTCGACCTGATGCGCAAACACAGCGTTATGAAGGAACACACAGCAATGTAAGTTACAGAGAGTACAGTGAAGTAATTGTCTAAGTCAGGCCTGGCAAGACTGTGGCTCTCCAGGTTCTGTGAGACTACAAGTCCCAGCATGCTTTCACCAGATATCGGCTGGCAATC